>NC_141159.1:101756471-101941471 GCF_053477565.2 Lygodium microphyllum
TGCCCGAAATCGCAGCCTGCCCCACTAGCAAAATTCCTAGCTCTAGTGTTGATGATAGCTCTCACATCTCGAAGGCATCTAGTGGCACGACAACCACAACTCCCACTAAACCCATCAAATGTGAGGCCAAGCTCCAACCTAAAGAACAACCCACACTGCGACTATTGGCTATTAAACTCTCTAGTCTGGTTAAGCCTCACAACCTCCATCGGCCTTTGACCCTCTTATGAGTGACAATCAATCTTAACCTTGGTCGCGACTTAGCTGAAAACACGGGGGACAACTTGGTTGCTTGCCTCCAATGCCTGGATGCTACTTTCATGACCCTGGCTAAAAGCTACGAATAACTAAACTTAGGCCTCTTGGATGAACCTATAACAAAGGAAGTTCGGACACTCCCGTGCTCTTGGGAAGAGTCAGAATTTATATTCATCAAGTCTTATGAAGCAGCTTAAGAATAAATTGCAACTAAGATACCCCACTAACAAGTCATCAAGCAACGTCTCATTACATCATACAACAAGAATACAACCCTGGTCACAAATCAAGAAATCGCGGAGTTGAAACAGCTTATCAACCATAACTCCTCCTTCTTACGAAAATGGTACACTCTACGATTGCAATAGAAGCAAGTGGGATACCAAATAATGACCAATGCTGAACAATGACACGCAATCAAGGCATCTGAATATGACCCAACCTATGTCGCTCCAACTTCCTATAGGGTATTGTCTTCTATTCATGACTGGGCCTTAGAAGAGAACATTGAGGGACATCCATTTTTAGATTGCATCATCACAAAGGAGGAGTTGCATGTCAATAGTCGAACGGACTCCGCTGACTTCTTGCTTGATGTCCTCACTTATATTATGCACGTAGGCATTTTCCCTTTCAATATGGACAGCTATGCTAATCTCGAGTATAATCCAAATTTATATGCTTGGCTCATGCGAAGGTAACATACTCAGATTAGCTGTTGAATGGTTGTCACCCTCTAACCCTTTAATCCTAGGAAGGATTCTTCTCAATTCAAAGAGGGGGAGGTTTGGTAAACAAACCAAAACACATAACAAGAACCATAAAGGAAAATAATACATGCGGAACATGAGGGACCTCAATGGTAGGATGAAGTAACTTGTGACCGAGGAATTGACAATAAAACTTGAAAGCAATTGACTTAGACTGTTGAAGGAAAAATTTTAATCATGCACTAAGAATAGGTTTATCTACCTAGCATGAAGTCTTGTCTTTCAGTAAAGCTAGGTGGAAAAGCACTATTGGCAAAACATGGCTTATGACAGGAGCTGATGATGTCGCAATAGGACCGAGCCCATTACCTACCTTTCACAGAAGAGGAAAGAGCAAAGTATGGCCTATCCCTTGAAAATCGGCCATACAACCAGCTCAGGTTTAGGAGCATCCACAATATCAAAGGAGTGGTGACCAGCGAGGAAGCTATCAAGAGGATTGTGGATTAGTGCACCCTTGCCACATATATCAAAAAGTTTGGACAAGAGCCTGACCACACTAGGTGTGTGGAATTTGTGAGGACGTATGACCCTGACAAGGAGAGTGGGATAGTGTCCTTGGCAAGCCGGGAAGGAACTAGCAGGTACAGGTCTCGCCCAACAAGACACTAGTGAAAAAGGCACTAAGATTCGAACCAAAGGTGGAGAAGAGGCACAAAAGAGATGTCTATGCCATGCTAGGGATAAAGAAGAAAAGTGTCTTAACAAATGATGGCATAAGCATCCATGCAAAGGTGATCCACACCCTCTTCTCCAGCCTAAGGTACAATTCTCTTATGCATGAATTCAGTGTGCCCGTGTTGGAGAACATGGCAGCTCACTCGTTGCATGAAGTGGATTGGAACAGCTATGTAAAGAAAAACATAGACCAATTAGCCAAGACGCTCGACCTCGAAAGTAGATTGGTGGGTGAAAAATCCCCAACATCAAAGGGAATTGACAAGAAGAAGCCCTTGGCCAAGGCCACATTCATAGGGTATGGAGGAGTCTTGACTGCCCTTATCCAAGAGGCTATAAAAGAGGCACAAGACGGAGAGAAGAGGGATCAGATGAAACGCCTGAGAAGTCACCTCTTCATCACGACAAAGAACCATCAAGTGAGAGGATGATTAGTGAAGAAGAGGAAGAGCAAGAAGCTTGATCCAGCAAATGAAAGGCAAAGACACCTAAAAAGAAGGCAACAAAGAAGAAGCATGAGAAAGAGATAAAGAGAAAAGAAGAAGCATACCTACTTAAAGCCAAGGCTGAGTCAAAAAGAGCTGCGGAATAAGAAGAGGAGTTGAGAAAGAAAGAAGAGGAGGACCTGGCACAAGTTGTACACATGCCCATTAAACAGTAATGTAGGCAAGAGGAACTAGCAGCAATGAGCTCGCCTAGGCAGGACAGGCCGGGAGTCAGTGCCCAAGCGGCAAAAGACTTGCCTCCACCCATCCCTAAAGGAAAGGGCAAAGCCGCACTCTACCCAACCCTGCCTACCCTCTTAGCCACTATCCCAACCATTACAACAACATCAGGTACCCCTGCCATGGTGGACGCCAGTAACCTCATGGTGTGGGTGCAATTCTTAGTCAATCAGGCACATACCCCAATGCCCACCTCCAGTGCGGGCACCCCAAGTATAGGAGTGAAAATATCAGCTGTTGTAGATGCTGAATCTCAACAGGGACTAGAGCAACCAAAGGTAGATCTATCACCATAGAGCCGTAAGCTATAGACCAAGACGAGCATGTCAAGGAGCTGTATGCTCAGTTGGAAAGGGCAAAGGAGGAGAAGAGAGTGGCAGTGGCAATGCTGGAAATGGAAAGGGAAATGGCAAATGTCTTCCTTCTAGCAAAGAATCGTTGGCCTTGCAACACAAAGAAATTCATGCGCCAAAAGTACAACTAAGGGCCAAGGAGGACAATGAAGAACAGTGGCAAAAAAGACTGGAGGAAGAGAACCAAGAGCTAGTCACAATGCAAAGGGAATACAAGCTCCTGGTCCTACAACAGGCAGAGCTCGAAGCACATGTGAGAAAACTTCAAGCGGGCATGGAGGAGCTTGCCACGCTGGACGTAGAGAGCATAAGAGTAGGAAGAATGGAGAAAAGAGAAGGAAGAGCTCACTCACATAGGGAAAGAGCGAGAATCAATCATAACATCTCTAGCATGCAGGCAGGAGGAGAGCTCCATAGAGATGGCAAAGAGAGCTGAGGAGTGGGCAACTCACACTGAAGAGCAGATAAGAACCCTGGCATGTTGTTTGGCTCAAGTTGAGAAAGACAAAACACTTGTGAAAAGTAAAGCAGAAGCTACCCAGATGACCTTCCAAATGCAGCAACATGCCTTCTTAAATACCTTGTTGGACATCACTCAGACAGAGGAGGAGCCCATGATGGCCGTAAAGAAGAAACTGGGAATGGCTCGTAGAGCACTGAAGGCTGGCACTGAAGAGCGGATAAGAACCCTGGCATGCTGTTTGGCTCAAGTTGAGGAAGACAAAACACTTGTGAAAAGTAAAGCAGAAGCTGCCCAGATGACCTTCCAAATGCAACAACATGCCTTCTTAAATACCTTGCTAGACATCACTCAAACAAAGGAGGGAGAGCCCATGATGGCCGTAAAGAAGAAACTGGGAATGGCTCGTAGAGCACTGAAGGCTGGACTCTAGATGCCGCCACAACCTAGGGGAGCAATCCCAAGCCAGGATGAACAATGCCATTATCTCCTATTGGCGGGATTAACCTCGAAGAAGTGGACACACTCGGGTTCCTCCAAGAGGAGCAGCAAGAGCCAAGCCGACAGAGGGAGGTGGAAGTGAACTTCGAAATGGGACCACGTGAAGATGAACTTGTCCCACTACCTCCTTCCCCGAGGCTTGAAGAGCAAGATGTAGACACCTCTGCATAAAGAAAGGCGACACTGAGAGAAAGAAGAAAGTAAATGGTGGAGAAGACACGAAAAAAATGGAATACCAAGGGAGTAAGGTAACTATCCCACCAAGCGAGGATGATGACCCGGCAAGTTTCCACATTGATCTTATAATCTGGGAAAGGCAAGAGATGGCCAGGAGCCCCTTCAACCTCAACTTCTGACTCCCCACCACCCTACGAAGAGTGTTACCCATCAAGATGGTGGAGGTGATTAACGTCGGTAGCAAACTCAGATAGAGGTAGCTGAAGGAGAGAGAGCAAAACCCCACCTTATGGGCTACCGAAGATGCCGAATTTCGGCAAGATCAATTTTTTGAGGTGCCAAGGTCTGTGCCTGGCTACGAATGCCAGCCTACATGGAGAAGAAGAATCTGTGACACCAACTTGGACACGTGGGTGGCTTTTTGCAACACTCAACCCTTCAAGAGGAATGACCCAATCTTTATGCCCTACCCTCGAAGGGTCGGAGTAGATTTTGACCCGAGTGTCCATGGCCATAACGATTCCCTGTAATCTATAATCCCCATTGTACTACATATGAAAATGCCCTCGCCTTCACATCAGAAAACATGTATGATACGCTAATCCAATTTGCTAACACATTCTCCTCATGCCCTGATCTCGCTTTTATTACCACTTGTAATTACCTTAGATTTCTTAGGATACTTCTTAGGCAAGACCCCACCCCACAAGAACACAGCCTCCCAACACTCCATTTTGATCGTAATGCTATAGATAGTTGCACGATGGCTCGACTAATGATGCATGCCACCCTATTGCCTTCATTTTTCTTAACTCTACTAAAGGATATGAATGATAGCCGCTTCACTCGTCATTGCAATCATCCGTTCCTCTCCTCCACCACCCTTCAAGTCTGCCTAAACCTCAAGGGGTATCTCCAAAGCTGCCAATTCCTTAGTAAATCTATTAAGCCTCCTTCTCCACCTCACTCCAATGACGAAATTAAAATTTTGTCGCAACTATGCAACTTTATTATTATTATTATTATTATTAGTGGTAAAAAAAAGAGAGAGAAATCACACGTCTCCATTGCAAGTTGCACATCTACCACAGTCACTGCACCTAGGGGTCTCAAGTTAGGCATGCATGGTGGCCCCGGTCAGCCAGCTACATCCCTAACCCCCTAGCCTCATTTTGATCCCCCACTTCCTACTTAGGGCACATCAAGGGTAGGACACACCCAGGGAGGTAATGCTTGCCTATGGTTAGACATGTCACCCTAAGCTCCATCCCACTAGCATGTGCGCAATGCACTACATGACAATGGCACATACCCATACAAATTGCACCTTTCTTTTCTTTCCAGGTACAACAGAAGGCCCCTCCACTCACTTCAACGACCCCATCATCCATGCAATGTGCTCCCCATCTTGTGAAACATCCCACCAAACCAAGGGTTGAATGCAATAGCCATGCTCAGAAAGTGAATGAAGAAGCTCATTTGGAACAGCGCAGGTGAACTCAGTCATAGAGAGTTAAATGACTGGTCCATCTAACACCATTTTGAATTGCAAAGATGGACCTGCCCTTCAACATCCCTCCAAGACAAGGGATCATCTCCAACTCAAGGGCCCTACAATTCCATAAATCCCTTCAACACCACTCGTACCCAAACTCAAAAAACTACTTGGTCACCCCAGCACAGAGTTCGACTCATCCCCCAACAATGCCATGGGACTGGCACTCATCTAGAAGGGGGATAATATTAACCCTTAAACAAACAAGGTGGAAAACCTAGAAAATCTAAAGCAGAAGACAAATCCAAGGCAAAAGTGGAATGGAGAACGAAGGCACATCAAGAAAAATTGGGAAACATAAAAAGTGTGAAAAAGTCCTAAATCAAGGAGAGACACTCAAGAAAAAGCACAAGTCAATACTTTTGCAAAAGAGTGCAAGGCGCATCGTGATTTATTTTAAAAAGTGTCGAGCCTTGACCTCTGCAAATTGTAAATCTAGATGGGCGGTAAGAGGAAAACGAGGAAGATAGGAGGACAGTGGAAAAAGGGCCTAGGCTATGACCGGCCATGTAAAAAGGGGATGACTGCCCAAATGGAATTTAGGGCTTTGTATATAAAGTTCAAAAAGTGAAAGAGAGCTCATTCTTTTGTGTGTGGCAAAGTGGACTCTTCTTCTTCTCTCCTTCTCTTCTCTTTGCTTGCTTGTGTGTGCTTGAGGGAGGGAGTGTGAGAGTGTGAGGGAGTGAGTGTGTGAGGGTGAGGGTGAGGGACCGTGGTGGAGAAGCTCTCCATCTTCTCATCTCTTCTTCTCTTCTCCTCTCTTCTCTTGTCTCACAAATTTCTATAGAGGATGGAGCTTGGAGGAAGAGGCTTGGGGATGCTTGAGCTTGCATCACGAATCATGGAGCTATCAGTGTGCTTGTTGAGAGAGGAAGCAACTCAATCAGGCAACAAGGTAAGCTCACTACATCCGTAGAGAGGCAAGCCGTGTTGGCTATGTGAGAGGTAGCCATTGGTGATTGCTTAGAACACTTAAACAATAAGTGGTCCATGGGTCTTGGGGGTAGAGCTTGTGCTCTCCACTATAGGCATCTCCTTCTTGGCTTTTAGTTTCTTCTTGGCAACTCCTTTTGAGGGTCAGCTTTGCCATCAGACAGCTTTTAGAGGACTGGCTTCTACATTAGGGTTAAGGACTTTCGTCCCTTTATCATCCTATTTAGGGTTTACCTCAGCACGTTTTATATTATCCCTATTGCCTTCTTTAGCCTTTTTCCCTCTTGTAGTGGCTCGCAAATTAGAAGCTTCAATGTTGTTGACACTCATAGCTTCAATGTTTTTGACACTCAAAGCCTTTTTCCATCTTGTAATGGCTCACAAATTAGAAGCTTCAATGTTGTTGACACTCATAGCTTCAATAAGACTAACACCACTACCACTAGGCAGCTCTTCTACAGTAGCTTTCTCTCTTTGCAATATTTTCTTTAGTCCATCATCATGCTGGAGATTATTCCCTTGCGCTCGATGATTGACTAGACCTGGTTGCCTACTCCCTTGCTAGAGAGAACTAATCTTACTACAATAGGTACTAGCTAGATGGCCAAACTTCCCACATATGTCACATTTAACATTAGGATAATTCCTAGGGAAATGTTGGCCACCACACCACTTACAGTGGAATCTTGAGGGGGGACCCTCCTCTCAAAGTGTCAACTCCCTATCAAATTCTACTATTTTTAAATAAAATTGACATCAATAGCTATTTTCCTATATTTTTTGGTGATCATGTTGGTATAGTGCTTCATCATATCCTTAACTTTGCTAAGGACATTCAATGCACTAGACTTATAGCCACCACGATCATCTACTTGCTCTTCCATCTCTCTAACCATGTGATTAGAGATTTGCTGTTGCTGATTAATTGGAACCACATTAGGGTTTATCATTTTACTTCCATTATTTAGTGGAATCATTTAACTAATCATTCGCATTGTCACACTAGGAGGAGTTGGTAGCAAGGGCACATTTTGTATTATGCTTTCTCTCCCATTCGGGTTAGTCATAGCTATCCCTTGACTTCCATTGGTCAATGCCAAATTATTTCTAGGAACTAGACCCACATTAAGATTGGCTCTAGAGGCATATGCCATTTTTAGTCAAGATTATACTTCCTTTCCTCATCTAATAGCAATGTCTATATCTTGCAAGGTGACACTACTCAATTGCACTTGAATATTGAAGTCCAAACCATGCAAAAAATATTGCATTTGGGCAGCTGTTGGGATAGGGATAGAGACTTGCAATTTGCGAAATACCTCTTTTAACTTCTTGGTATATGCTTGGATATCCTCATGTGCCTCTTGACGTGTCACATTTAGTACCCATAGCCAATATTGACCACCCCTTTCATGGGCAAATTCCCTTTGAAAGGCTGCGTAAAATCAATTAATAGTGGTTATGGTTCCAGTCTCTAGGCTGTGATACCATTCTGCAGCTCCTCCCTTGAGAGACATGTTAAAGAACATCATTAAATGTCCTTCATCTTGAATACGATAGTTGAATATCAACTTTTGAAACTCCCTAATGTGGAGCTTCACATCTTCCTCCACCACTAACCCATTAAAGATGGGTAGGGGGAAACCTAAGGCTAGCAAATCCACCGTTTGAACAAGAATTGCAATTGGGTTACACCATAATGATGATTAGATTTGCAATAGGATTTGGTGAAGGTGGGTTTACACCCACACTTGATGTAGGCTGACTTACTGGGGGAAGGGGAGCACTAGAGCTTCCTCCTCCCAATGGACTACTTGTGGCTCTAGGACCACTAAATCTACTCCCTCATAGGAATATTGGACTACTATGTTGAGGGGAATATCTCCTCAAGATCTTGGCACATCGCTATCTCTTTCTTGCTTTTGGATTTCATCTAGATGGTGTTTATCAGCAAACAATGGATCAATCTCATTGTCCTTTGCATAAACTAGCTAAATGGTCCCTAGACAACCAAGATTCGAGGACCGCCACTTATAATCAGCTCCCGGTAGATGTGCCACCTATTGGGACCCAAAATGGGCCCAATATTGACTCTTTAGGCACTAGTTGGGTCTCTCCACACTCAAAGAACACACCCTCTCGGCCTCACGACTATGAGCGTCTAAGGGACACACTACCCTAACTTCTATCGTAAATTTCATGTTTGTTTTGGATTGTAATCCAAACACTCCTCAAAGGGAGTCCCTACACATATTGGTATAAAAAACCATGTAAGCACATATAGAGGAGGCACCCCTCAACTGAATGCCGCACCCCATTGCGGCTCTCCTACACCTCAGGGATTGGCCCTTTCATGCGCCGCTAACACAAATAGCACATACGTCACAAACTCCACTCTTGTTTTTAAACATTCCAGGAGATATAGAAATTTTCCTTACTAAATAGTCCCCAAAGAAACCAATCGTTTAAACCTACAACTTAGGATATCTCACATACTCAACGTAGGTCATATGCATGAATACAATTGCAATGCATCCACCTGTAATGATACCATGAGTTGCGTGCAATGCGATGTAGTGTATGAACCATAGTGCTCAATCATTTTATCATTTAGAAATCATCATTGTGAGGTGCAAAGACATTTCTTTCAATGATTTTAATCTACACGTAATGTTACGTTGCTGAGGGTCAACACCGAGCATTCTCGTGCTGCTAGACCCTCTTAAGCTTAAACCATAAACATCCTATATGCCATGCATCAACAAAAGATCACAATTTAGAATCTTATCAGCAATTAGTCACCCTCAAAACCCCTCCTTTTCCCTACCGCTTAGGTTACATATGCATTGATAGGTGTAGGAAACATTTTTTGTGTGTCTTTTTTCTATCAAAGTGATAAGACTCCGCTTTAACACAAACACAAGGCTAACCTGAGGCTCATCTCTCATGTTCCAGTCATATCACACATCCACACACAAAAATCTTCTTTTTTTTCGAATGTAAAAAACTTTTTTTTTCATTTTTCCTATTTTTTATTATTTATTTATGCATAAAATATGTTTTTTTTTGTTTTTTGGTTTGGATTAATCATTTGAGAATTAATTTTATATCATTTTTTATTCCACATGAACCCCATAAACACCACAAAAACCTTGAAATTGACCATTTTTCTTAAAATCGTGTAGTCACGGGTTTTGTGAGTCTATGTATAAGTTATTATGTGACTATATTTTCTTATTTTCTTCAGCATCTCTGATAGATTACAGCATTAACAACCAAATACAACCATTTCCAAACAATTTCAACCAAAATCTATCATAAAACAAGTAGAATGATTGATTACACATAAAAACACGCTTTTTGATACTTGTATTTCAAGGTTTGAAGGCCGCCGACGCTCTTTCTTGCTGCTAATGCTCTTTCACAACCCAATCTATGATCCTTTGTGCTCCAACATCATCACTCCATTAGCGTCTTTCATCAAACCCCACCCGCTTCTCTCATAGAATCAAGTATATGAACGGGCAGCAAAGAGAAGAGAGAAAGACTAAGAAATTAGAATTTCATTTCCTTGATCATATTGCACATGCTGTAAATGTCCACTTTGAAGAAACCACTTTCACACTGCTCAGCAAGGGTTTTCGGCATGTTTAGAGGGCAAAAGGACTTGGAATTGTGATCCGACTAGATGGCCAACTCTATGACGTCGAAATCTATTTAGAGCGCTAAACCTTGCGAGGATTAAATTGGGGGTCAAACAACCTCCGATCGACAAATAGAGACTTGTGTTGGATTCTTGGCATTGAAATCCACTTAGGAAACTCTAGTTTTGGCCATCCGCCACCGTTCAATTTTGCATGAAAATTTGATCCTTGACACCTCCCATCCACTTTTCCGCTTCAAGAATGGGCTCAAACACTTCAAAAACAGGTCCCAAAATCCAGCTCTCATTAGGTGACTTCAAAGCACAAGTCAAGACTAAACCAAATGTGCAAGCAAGACCAAAGAACACATTGATAGAAGGGAATCCCACACCCAAATGTAGGAAAACAAATACCATGAAACTTTAAAGGGCCTTGCTAGCCATCAATAGAAAATAGGCCATGCATAAATACTCACAACTTGTTGAAATTGCACTCAATCAAGACAAAGCACAACACTCTTGAGGAATGTGAAGATAACTAAAAGCAACAATACCATTCATATATAGCCATCTTAATCAACCACCAAGAATGGTTGTAGGAGAGAGGAACCCAAACAAAGATACACAAAATCCCAAGATCAACATCATAACATAAGTGAAACCCCAAAAAGAGGGGTTAGTTAAACTACCTAGGTGACTTCGAAGCACAAGTCAAGACTAAATCAATGTTGAAGAAAGATCAAAGAACACAATGAGATAGAAGGGTATCCCGCACCAAAATATAGGAAAATAGAGACCTTGAAACTTTAAAGGGCCTTGCTAGCCATCAATGGAAAATAAGTCGTGCATGAATACATGCACAATGTGTTAAGATTGCACTCAATTGGAATAAGACACAACACTCTCAAGTGAGGAATGCGAAGATGACTAAAACCAACAACGCCGATCTTGAATGCTCTTCAAGTAACATTGCATGGATTAGCCATGATTCCAATCCATGAACCATATTTGATAGTGCAACAAGGGACTAAAAGGTTCACATTCAAGAGGTCAATTTCAAAAACTTAGATCTAGAAGAAGAAGAATTGATGCCACTTGCCTATCTTAAGATCAAACTCATTGCAAAAAGAGGTCATAATATTGATGCTCTCATCAATCAAGGAGCAAGCCTCAACATACTAACCTATGAAGCTTGGATAGAGATTCGTCAATCATACACGGGCAAACACAACCCTCAATATTGATGAGGGAAAACCATATTCTCTCCTCATTAAATGCAGGATCGTCAGAACCATAGAAATTGGAATTTTAACCATCCCATACTATGTGTTTCTAAATCTAAAAATGTGGGAAAGGATATTCTCATCAGTAGAGCTTTCCAATGGACAACGATATGTGAGGTTGCTTATATGGCACAAAGGGTACACTTGTTGACACTTCCAAATGTGCAAGTAAACACATCTTTCAACAAGGGTAATCTTGCTAGACCTCAAGGGAAATGCAACGAGCAAACCCTTGACTTAGATGCCTAGTGAGGCAAGCAAGGAAATGCTTACGGAGTTGCTTTGGGTGCACAACAAAGAGAGGAAACCACTTAGCACAATTCCTTGAAGCAAAAAATAATTGTGATCAATGCCAACAATGCAAGTACAACATCTAAAACCACTATAGTTAAGCAATGATAGGGTTCTATGAAATGAAGGAAAAGACTTAAGACTAGACAAATATGTCAATGGAGAGCTAGCATAACCCAACGGTGGGTTCCAAAGTCCCTCTTGCATGCTAAAGGAACTATGGAGGAAATCCTTGGTTGTGGTTACCTAAACCACCTATAGAGCCACTTCTGTCACACCATATAGGAACTCAAACACCCCCTCAACAAAGAAGAAGCAAACCCAAATGAAGAACTATACCAAAAGATGGACCAATACCAACACCAATGCTAATCAAAACTTCCAAGAACAATCGACCCTTGGTCGAGGGCCTTGGTCCATCAAAACTCTAGAGTCCATGAGTAAAGAAGAGTCACAACCCTTGATTCATCAAAAGAAAACTCTAGATTCCACAACTAAACAAGAGCCACAACCAACATAAACTAACAAAGCACTTGGAGGAAGAGAAACGACTTAAAAGTTGGATTCTCCCAAACAAGAAGTAGATGAATCATCATAGCCTAGTGATACTGCTAAACATGCCCTAGAGAAGTCCCACAAGGAGATGAAAGGAAATGAGAAAAACTATGAGCAGCTGAGCAACTCAATTCATAAACCACCTAAATGGCCTAAGTCTTAAAAATTCTAAGCCTCCATTGTCCAAAAGAAAGAGGAATAAGAAGAGAAAACAATAGCAGTTGTTGCAAGCCGCTACTATAGAAGCCACTAAGGATGGAGCCCATGGATAAAAGCAAGAACTTGGTAAATCTATAATGAAAGTAAATACTAAATAGTTCCACACCTACTTCACTCAAGAAAAATAAGCTAGAGACTATTCCAATGGGTTCTAAGGATTCAAAGCAACCACTACCTTCAACTTCTACTGACATAAGTCAAAATTGAAATTCTTTCCAAGGGCTCTAAGGATTCAAAGCAACCACTACCTTTAAATTCTACTAACAATAAGTTCATTGAAAATGAAGCCGCTAATGTCCAATCAAGAGTGGACATAAAGTAGTTGCAAATACACTTGTCACATCTAATGAGGAACAAGGCTCAACAATTTCAATGCATTGTAAAAAGAAAAATAATGAGGACCTCAAAAGTACAAGTAATTTTGGCACTTTTCCATTTTTGCTCAATTACACTGTGGCTTTAACTTTTGGCTCTCTGAAATTGGTTTGCATGGGTTTGGATAATTGTGACTAGCTATACTAAAAAACTCCTTGATTGATAGGTAGCAAGTTTTCAAAAACCTTTTCGTTGCCCTTATTGGAGCTACTTTCCCCTCTCCTAGCTAATATTTCCTTCACCTATTGTGAAAGGGTCTCATCTCTTCTCTCCTTATCCTCTTCATAGGACTATAGAAGTGCTCTTTTAATTTCCTCCTTTTCTTTTTTGAGTGTGGTTTCTAATCTTTTTAGTCTCTTCATTAACTTCTTCTTGGCAACACAAATTGTTTCTTGTACATTTTGGTCTCCTCTTCATTAGAATTCTCAAAATATGAGCTTTTCTCTCCATTTTCTTAATGGCTGAGTCTATCCACTTTCAATGCATATGCTCAAGGCATTCTTTAGTTTTCTACTTAACCTTACACAATTAATTTGGACATTCACAACCAGCTTCCTTAGTTAGCCTTTTAGAAACTAGGTTCTTTCAAGTGACTTATTGTTAAAACATGAAAACAAGGAATATAGTCCTTTGGAAAGCAATACCTTTATTTCAAATAAGAAAACTAGGAATATAGTCCTTTGGGAAGAAATCCCTTTATTTCAAACAAGACAGTAATACATTTTGTATCTAACCATAACCTATTACTACCCAATAATCCAAGTAAAAATTTCATGCATTTAGGATCCGCCATCCCTTGCCTTACTAGTATGAGAATTTTTCAGAACCTTCTAAGATCACAAGACATCTATCTTTTCCTTAATGTTCTAGTTGTTATCCCCAAAGCCTTGTTGATAGCTTCATTAGTCACCACAATTCTTGGAAAATATGCCATAAGTAAAGAGATGCCTCTCACCATGGCATTAGTCCTAACATTTATTTACCAATAATAAGTGCTTGGTGGAGGAACCTTACGAAATGCTTGGGGTTAGCCATTTCAGCCCCTAGTACCATTTAGAGGGAACTATCTAGTCAATAGTCCATAGAAACCCATATGATCTATATATCCTTCTTTCTAATAAGTGTTTCCTTGGTCATATGCTTTTCTTTGCATGGCTATCTTCTCCTTTTTTTGGGTATGGAAGTGAGAATATTCAGAAAAAAATTTCAATCTACATAGCCTAGCACTCCGCCTTCTTATTTAAGTGAGATAATTTGCTCAAATGATTTCTAAAACTAGTTAAGATGACTTAATACTAAGATGTCCCTTCCTTAATTTATTAAAGGTTCGGTTCAACTTTGCAATGAGAGATGACCATTTCAAGTCTATATCTAAATGACACTTTTTAAGCCTCTAGAGTCTCCATCTTATGTATACCAATATTTTTGTTAAGACTTATAAATCTAATTCTTATACTAGATTCAAGGTTGCAAGTCTTCTTGTTTGCTTTGTATGTATTATATTGTTTTAAATGCTTCATATTCCAATCCTAATATATGGGAAGCACACCTAATTGGTCAATGGAGGAGGTAGTGCTACACTTGTAGCTATTACAACTTGTCCTACTCTAGTTGTGCATCTCTTGGATGCTATCATGATGTAACACTTTGGTTGTCTTTACACTCTAATTTTTATAGTCTAAGCTTTGCTAAAGTAGTTAGCCTCATCACAAGTACACACAATGAGATGCTCCTTGTGCGAAGGTGAAGTATTTGAAGCCTCTCAACTCAAGGACCTTTACTAAACTCTTTGGTCACCTCTCGAATAAACTACGGATGAAGAAAATTAGAGGAAAATTAGATTGATAATTAGAATGAAGAGAATTAGAGTTGGGGCTATAGATAGTTTGAATTGGACAGCGACTAGGATATAAATGCTAAGATTACAATAGATTTCTTGAGTTGGATTGGAAGAGAGTGAAGGGCTAGAATTGGAGATGGTTAGAGGCTGAGAATATGAGTGTAGATCAATGGGAAATGGAGGTGATAAATATCCCAATAGGATTTCTAATCTCTCCTATTTGATCCCTCTTCTAGCTTCAAAGGAATGTGATAAGATAAGGGATGGTGATGGGATGATAATAAAGATGATTGGGGTAATGCATCAAAGACAAGAGAGTAGAACTAGCCTAGAAAGGTGGGAGCAAGAGTAAAAGCACAAGTGAAAGAAAGAGAGAAGCAAAAGCTATGGAGGTTCAAGCAAATGAGCAAAAGAGAGAAATGCAGTATGTAGGAACTCCAATAGTCACAATGTGTGACCCTGCCTTCCCCTTATTCTATTGTCATAATAAGAATCAAGAATGTAGTTACAATGATGGGCAATCACCACCTGCATTGTATAGGCCTATGGGTAATAAGTACAAGTAAATGTAGGAACCTAGGCATAGGTGGCCCTTAATCCCAACAACCCTCCACTTAAATGCCAATGTGCCTGTGTGGAGAAAATAATAAAAAAGTGACAAAGTACAAAGTGTACATTGAAGTACAATAGGATGAGGAATAGACGTCATCTCATCCTGCACCCATCATCTTCCTAATACATAACATTCCACTATGAGACTTTCAATGAGCAAATCTACACGATCCTCATTAGTCGATATCTTAACAAGCTCTATTAGCTTATCCTTAATTGCCTCTCTAATTAAGTGATAATGGATCTCAATGTGCTTGGTCTTTGCATAAAAGACTAGATTATGTGCCAATTGAATGGAGAAGTCATAGTCATACCAAGGTCTACCACCAAATGGCCTACTAACCATAGAGCCGCCTTGCAAGCCTTAGTGACTGCAATGTACTCAACCTTGATGTAGACAAAGCCATATATTTTTCACCTTGGACATCCAAGAAATAGCACCTCTAGCAAAGATAAAGATATAGCCAAAGGTAGACTTCATACTATCTACATGTCCTACATATTTAGAGCTTGTGTAGCCCATGACTCTAGTATCCTGGCCACCATAACAAATGCACATATTTGTAGTGTCCTTAAGATATTTCATAATATCCTTTATGTCATCCATGACATCTTGGCCATCTTGGCCCTCTCATCATTTGACAAGGGACAATCTATCTAACTAACCTTCACATGAGAAGGTAATGAGTAGCCAATAATCTTACCACCCTACGTATGGAACTGTTCCAAGAACTTTATGAATATACTCTTTCCATGACAAGTAGAGGAGTTCCTTGGAGTAATTTCATATAGTGTGCATACCAAGTATATGAGAGGTATGCCCTATGTCCTTCATCTCAAAGCTCTTCTTGAGTCGAGTCTTCATAGCATCTAGCTCATCATGAGCACTCTCAGCTATCAACATATCTTCAACATACATCCTCAAAATGATAAAGCTACCATAATGGGCCTTCTTTTGTAAAGATGTTGATCCATATCACTACTGAAGTAACCCTACGAATGCATAAAGGCATCAAACTTATGATACCATTGCCTAGGTGCTTGCTTAAGTCCATAAAGACTCTTCCTCAACTTATACACTAGGTTTCCCTACCTTTTTTCTCAAAGCGCATAGGCTGCTACATATAAATGTTCTCGTGCAAGTCTCCATGTAGAAAATCCATTTTTACATCCATCTGCTACATGTTCAAATCCATCTACACAACCAAGGCCAATTCCAAGCATAAGGTAGTCACATTGACTACACGAGAAAATATCTCATTAAAATCAACTCACTTCTCTAGCTCAAAATCCTTAGCAATCAATCTGGCATTACATACTAGTTTGAGGTGACTAGGGTTACTCTTCAACTTGTACATCCACTTACATAGCAATGCATGTTTTCCATTGGGAAAAGAAACCAAATCCCATGTAAGATTTTTATGTAGTGAATCATACTCAAATTACATAGTCCTCTCCCAAGAGTGACTATCACCTCTGCACATAGCCTCATCATAAGTTAAAGGCTCACCAACATTTATCACCATGATATAATATGCATACAAGGCTCAAAATGATCAAGAGGATGTGAGGCTCTAGTGGAGCTTCTCAAAGCTAGGCTGCGGGGCCTATCCTCTATGTCCAACATCATGATCATGCATAATAGACAGATCTTGGACCACTACATCATCAATTGTAGTAAGTGGCCTAACTGGGGCCAGTTGTACTATAACAAGAGGCTCCTCCCAAAAGATCACCTTGCATACCTTAATCACTTGCTATAATCTCATATATGTATTTTCATTATGGAATTTAACATCATGGTTGTGGATAACCTTCTGAGCTAGTAGATCCCAAAGGCAATAGCCCATCTCACTTGCATTACTATATCCAAGAAAGATGCATTTGACAAAGTACATCTCCAACTTATTGTGCTTATCTTTGGAAATATGGTAGAAAGCCTCACATCCAAAGACTTGTAAGTGTGCATACAAAGGGGGTTTACTAGAACATAACACCTTTGTAATTGTACCACCAAGAGCAATGCATGCGAATCAATTAATGAGATATATGATAGTAGCAACTGACTTAGCCCAAAAGTATTCTGGTAAGCTTGCCTAACTAAGCATATTGCAACATCTTTCCTAAATAGTCTTATTCGTGTACTTTGTAACACCATTATGGGGTGGGGTGTATGGGTGGTCAATTAATGCTTATTAATACTTCTCTATCGAAAGCATTAGAGACATATTTATTCCCATTGTTAGATTGTAGGAATTATATCATAGCAAGAAAGTGTTGAAATATAGCTAAGATATCTTATTTTTGCTTTATGGGATAGGCCCAAACCTTATGTGAATGTTCATCCATAAACATGAAAAAATACTTAGCACCACCTAATGATTGATAGGACTTGAGAGCACAAACATCTGAATGCACAAGATTCAAAGGCTCATCTGTGTGTGTAGAGCTAGAATTTTTTTGAGAGTTACGTATTTATCTACTATGTAAACAATGATCATAAGAATCAAAACATGAGTAATCGAGAGGTGAAAGATACTACAAACAAGTAAGTAATTTCATTCCTTCCAAAGACATGTGATCAAGGCAATGATTCTATAAAGATACATATGGAAGATTGGTAACAAACAAAATATGGTCAATAGACCTAGAGACAAGCAAAGGATAGAGGTTGTCAATCTTGGCACCTTGAGCAAAGACAAGATTGCCACGAGTGGTCTTCCATAAAGAGTCACCAAAAGATACATGGTACCTATCATCATCCAATTGTCCAACTAAATTAAGGCTTTTAGTCAAAGTCAAGACATGACATACATCATGAAACACAAAAGGAGCATTGGCACCAAATTATAATCTAACATCACCTTTGTTGATGATATCCAATGCAGTGTCATCTCCTAATCTAATAAAACATGTAATAGTACGATAGCTATGAAATCAAAGACAATGTGGGGTGACCTGGAATGAATCCCCTAAATCAAGAAGCCAACACCACTCAGAGTAAGCAAATGGAGCCTCTTTCGGCTAAGTAGCAGCAATCGATGAAGCAGTAATTATATAATAATCAAAACTATACTCCAAGGCATTTATCTCTTCTATCTTCACACTGGACTTAGCCACAATGCTACGATCATCAAAAGATTCAACATTATCATGCATTTTCCCTTTTCCTTTTTCATTGCACCTATCATTACACATTTTATAGCATTGCAACCTAATGTGACAATGTCACCCATAAGAATGGCATGTTAAAGAGGACTTATGAACAGGGAACTTAGTACATGATTGCCCATGAGATAGAGACTTTCCCTTGTTGGATTGTGAGTCTCTACCACAATTATTATTTCCATTTTTTCTATTTTTGTCTCTAAGTGCATGAGAACTATGGGTTACATCAATATTCTTCATGTTCACTACTTTTGTAAGCAAAGTACTCTCTACATCATTGTATTTAAAATTATCTTCAAGAGGATCAGCACTCATAGTAATATGAAATGTATCTCATAACGCTAGTAGTGTGACAAGCAAGAACAAAGAATTTATGTTATCCTCAAACTAAATGCCCTGTGAGATAAGCTAGCTAAAAATAGAGTGGAACTCACTCAAATGAGTAGACATAGAAGTGCCCTCCTTCATGTGGAGATCCATAAGCTTCTTCAAACAATACAACTAAGATACAAGACTCTGCTTATCATAAAGGTCACACATATTCTTCCATAAATCATATGCATCACTATCAATCAAAATAACATCGAAGTACACATGCTTAGACAAAGATAGTATAAGAGTGGACTTGCGTAACTCATCAAGCTCATTCCAATCATCTTTATTCCAATATTTTGGGTTTATGCCATTAGCTTTCAATGGTCTAACCTACTTTTTTGCACTAATACCTGCCATGTGTGCGCCTTCCAATATTGGAAATTGTTACCATCCAACTTCTTGATGTTGAAAATAGCAATGTCATTGGATGCATTTGAAGTACCTACCATTATGTCTACAAATGACTATAAAGTACAATAGTATAGGCTATTGTAATCATATACCCAAGCTTATTAAGAGCTCGATATCTATTGGTCAGCTAGATAACTTGGGATCCTCTACTACTTTCGGGAGTCTATCATCATGGAAAGTCCACAACAGATCATTTGTTGATGCTAAAGGAGCTAAAAGTGGCACTTTGTATCATTTCATATATCTTTTGTCAAAAATCATGTAATTGTAGTAATCAAGTAGCCAAATGTAACTTTGTGGCATTGCCTGTCAATGCAATGAAAATGCTATCACATATGGGTTACTTGCCTTCTCTTGATTTTACTGGTCTTAATATTTGTGAGCATTGCATATATGAAAAGCGTGCACGTTCAACCCATTTAAAAAACTTAAATAGAAAAATAAGTGAGCCTTTATCACATTCTTTGACTATGCAACTAAAAAAGTGTTGGCGTTCACTATAGGTAGGAAAGATGAGGCTTTGTCTTATTTTCAAAAAATTCTAGCAATTGCAAAAAATCAATATGGCAAGAGACTTAAGTGTCTTTGAAGTGATAATGGTGGAGAATAAGTCTCTTATGAATTCATAAGTTTTTGTGAAGCATGTGGGATAAAAAGAGAACTCACTACACCTAGTAATCCAGCCCAAAATGGTATTGCAAAGCGTATGAATAGGATGATAAATGCAAAGATGTTGAGTATGTTGTCTAATGTTAGTCTTACTCAAGGATTTTGGGTTGAGGCGATGGAGATTGCTGTCTATTGGATAAATAGGTCACCTAATACTACTTTGCATAGTGGCATTCCTGAAGAGGTATGGCTGAGCAAGAAGCCCTCTTATGATTATGTAAGAGTATTTGGTTGTGAAGATTATGTGCATGTGCCAAAGGAAAATTGTAGTAAGTTAAAACCAAAATCCATTAAATTCATCTTTTTGGACTATGGATAAAGTGGTGAGATGGATTATTACCTTTAGGATCAAGAAGATAGAAAGATTATCCGCGAATGATGTGATCTTCAATGAGAAGAAGATGTATAAGAAACCTCTTAAAGAAGTGGAAACAAGAAATGCTACTTTATAGGATGTAGTGCCACCTATTATTTTGCGGCATAAGACAAGTGCTAGTGCACCATGTGTACAGAGAGAGGGTATAAGTGATGCTCCATCTAGTGATTAGGAAGAAGAAATATTTATTGAGCACCAAGTTGAGAGCCCTATGGTGCCTCATGAAGAAAGAGACGTGGCTAAAATTCCCACTCTAAGTCAATCCATTGCACTGCACAAATCTACTCGTATCTCTCATCCCCTTAAGGGATTTCAACATGGGGTTGAGTATGTGTTGTTGATAGATTGTACAAAGACATCTTGTTATGAAGAGGCAATGACTTGTGATGATAAGCTTAAGAGAGAGCTAGCCATGCATCTAAAATGGATTTCATTATGAAGAATCTGACTTGGGAGTTAGTTCCTTTGCCCAAAGGAAAAAGGTTTTGCCATCTAAGTGGATCTATAAGTTGAAGATTACATGTGATGCTAAACCAATGTATAAGGCAAGATTAGTAGCCAAAGGTTTTAAGCAAGAAAACAATGTGGACATTGATAAGATCTTTTCACTTGTGATAAACTTGGCTACTCTTTGCACTATGCTTGTTTTGGTAGCTAAAAATGATATTTTACCCTTTTTTTCTCTCTATTTTCACTATTTTTTACCTATTTTTTTATAAAAATTAAAAGTAACCGAAAAATCTGAGTTTTAAAGTTTTTAATATTTTCCTTCATTTACCTTCATCCAAAATATTTTTTCATTTCGATGTCATTTGCCATTAAAATACTCATACTTACTTGTGGACCACTACGCTACCGTAACATATATGTCATGTGCGTGAGATCCAATGATGTTGAAGCTCCTTAAAGCCACTAACACTCTTAGATATACTCCCACATGCTTCAACACCATGCTCCAATGCCTCTTTCCTGCATTGTATTGCATAGTATTCACCTCTTCCGCTCACATTCCCATCCCCCTTCTCTCATAGGAATGCGTGAGATCCAATGATGTTGAAGCTCCTTAAAGCCACTAACACTCTTAGACATGCTCCCACATGCTTCAACACCATGCTCCAATGCCTCTTTCTTGCATAGTATTCACCTCTTCCGCTCACATTCCCATCCCCCTTCTCTCATAGGAATAAATAGTGTAGAGGAGAGAGAAAGACTAAATTTGCTAATTTCATTACACATCAAATCATTGTAAACACAAGGCATCATCCTAAAGCCCATGATGAGTAGGCTCTGTTTATGCTATCACAAGTGTCATTCAACAATGATCAAGGAGGAAGAGATCATGAATGCATAGCACACATGGTGCCCTCTTCCTACACTTGTTCTTCTTCTTCTATTCTCTCTCCACGATTGGATTTTATTAAAGCCACACTCTTTCACACCTTAGCCCATGTACCCCTTCAAATTTGGGCATGTGCACTTACATTTGACCCAAAATTTGGCCATAAAAGCTGCCCACATCGTTCTCCTCACAAACTAAGGCCTTTTGACATAAAGTTTTGCCTCTAACAAGAAAAATTAATGAATAAATGTTGTTCGGACACTTTTCACTACACACTACTTCAAATTCACTTCTATACTCCATTATTCCTTAAGTTTTAAAATCTCCCATGCCTTGCACCTTAGTCACCTTGCAAAATGGACCACATTTGAGCCTTGTAAGCAACTTTGAAATCTGCCAAAAGCACCTTAGAATCCCACAAAATGCAACTTTAAATTTTCCTCTCAATTGCACACTTGCTGCAACTATAGCTACAAACCATTGTTGATCTATAGAGAGTCAAGGATAAAATAAGATCTAAACAACTTTATCCTTTCTTATTCAAAAGGCAAGTGCAACCTACATCATGAAAGCAATTAAATTGAGTATTCACTAATTAGAAAAAGAGAGGATCTCTAGTGTGATGATTGCAAAGAAGAAACACAAAGCAGAGCTTATCAAGCTATTGTTATCGATAGTGGGGGTTGTGGACTGTCCGGTGTACATTTTCAAGGTTCTTATCCATGTCTACTACTTAGATTCAAGGAATAGAATTGATTAAACATCACTATGTTAAGGCCTTGATAAATAAGTCATGCCTAAACATTTGTACCAATGCTCTTTCTTTTGCTTTTTCATTCATACTTCGGTTATGGTAGCAAGTTGTGATAGCCACTTCCTCTCATGAATTTCAGGATTATGCATTACTTCATTGCGCACCACTTTCCCTCTACCCATTGGTAGTTTTACAAGTCTAACTTCAAACTTAAAACTCTAGTGGGCCACTTCACATGGTATACTTATTGCCAAAGTCTGACAAAAATGATGGAAGTATACTTATACTAATTGCCAAAGTCTGATGAAAATGATGGAAATACAAAAAATTCAGATTTCATTACCAAAGTCCGACGAAAATGGTGGAAATACACTTACACGAATTGCCAAGAGATATTATGCTTTTTATACAAGTGGCCCCTAGTGAACAATAACCACAGCATCTAAACTTTCCATCTAGAGATAATTGCATTAACTCAAAACACTAAGAAGGCCTTATCAAATTAGTTCAAAGTTCTCTCATGCATGGGCTTGCAACTGTCTTTTAGCACCAAAATTCTATCTGCTGAAATAAAATTTTGCATCCAAAACTGCACTTAGGAATCCAGATCCATAGCTTGTGCAGCTTTTGCCTTCAAAAGGGCTGCACCTTTGATATTTAGCTTTGCCTTTTTCCCAACCTTGAAACCTCGTCTTTTTGCCTTCTTTTTTGATACATCAATCTGCAAAAAGTACCATAGCCATGAATCATTGGTTGACATACTTAACAACCAGTGCTTAGTGAGGAGTTGGAAATACCTTCATCTGATCTGCCTTCGCTTTTAGTTTTTTCTCCTTCTTTTCCTTATCCTCTCTTTCTCCTGCAGCAGTACATTAAAACATGCTTTAGCCTCCATCCTTTCGTTCCCTCCCTCCATGTTTGTTGCTCATTTCACAGCTTAATTACAAACATCATACGTTTGTGATGGCCATGTAGAATCCAGAAACATAACTGAAAACTGAATCGAAAAAGACAAAGGAGTGCAATAGGGCTGCAAGGACACTAGACTACTTGCAGCTGAGTAGAGTACCAAAGTACACGTCACAACAGCACACAAGCCCAAAACATGGCATTCCACAATGCCCTCCATGCCTACCGCATGTTTTCTGCTCTTTGATCCTCAGCCTTAAGTTAACAACGGGTTAAAGATGTAGGTCGCAAACAGTAAGATTTCCCAATAACAGGGTGAAACAAAGGGCAGCAGCAGTAGAATGTTCAAAAGAAGATCACATCTTGTTGACCACTCACACTGTACATACATCAAAAGGGCACAGAAAGCAGTTTACGCTACCATCTCAGCCAAATGAACAGAGGGAAAAGACATAGCTGGCAAAATGTGGGATTCCCAATAACAGCTGCTGTTGACCATGGTGGACCAAAAGGCAGCCGCAGTACAGTGCCTAGAAAGTGCCCACACACTGTCCACCACTCGGAGACATATCAATAAGCCATAGGAAGCAATCTTCCCAACTATCACAGCAACCGGAAAACCTCCACAAAACCATCTAAAAACTGTAAGGAAGGTCCAGGCAGCAAGCCTCAGCGTTGCATGGACTTCCCACGTGACCACAAGGGCAAAATCAGATTCATGCAGGAGTCTAGACTCTAGACCATTAATTTTATAGAAAGCAACCCCCTTGCCTTGACAGCCCTTCAGCCACCAAAAAAAAGAGCTAGGCTTTCTACATAAATTAATATTCTAAAACTAAGGTGTTTGAATTGTTTAACCCACATGAATAGGAAAAGTTAAAAACTTAATTCACTTTCAAACAAATTCCTGCCCAATCTCAAGCTGCTCCATATACCACTCATCTACTTGCTACTAAGCCCGCTTTCATGCACATGGGCTAATAGCCCACCAGGCATAGGCATGTGAGCAAATTGTGTGGCCAGCCACCATCTAGGTGAGATTTGGGGTTTGATACACTCAGGATGAATACCCTTAGGTATAGGTCTCTATCGATGCTCAGTTTGGAAGATATTGTTAGCAATCATGTGTGTCATTTGTGGTCATCTCCCACTTGTGAGCCTCAATCTGAGTTAGATGAAGACATTTGGAGCTCTAACAATGTATTTGTCCATCATTTCTATTGTCCCAGACATTTTAGTGGAGATCCACACCTGCATTTTAGTCCAAGCTACCTATTTCCTCTGTTTCTGGGCAAGCATCCATGGTCTTCAGCAGGGTGGACAGTTGTGGGCATTTATTGCACAACATGCAGATAAGCCAGCTGCCGCCCCCCTTAAGCTGCATGATGGGGCTAACTGTTGCAACCTTCTATCATTCAGACTTTTGCAGTTTTATTCCTTCAGTCTACTATATTTCTTTCAGTCTCCTCCTCTATTCACTCCATGTTGACTTTCCTTTTCGAGCAGGCCGGCCCATTCTCCACTTGTTTGGATCAAAATCAAGCTGGTCCCAGACTATGTTTTCTGTCACAGCCTTCCTCCCCTGCACCCTCTCTTTACTGCGTTCACTTGGCAGTCCTCTCAAAATGTAAAATATACTTAAAAATTAACCAAATTTGTACTGAACTTTCTTTAGAATAAGAATATGCATCATCAAAGCAAAATACAAAGGTGTAACTTGAGCAACGACCCACAAGTAACAAGTTACAACACTAATACAAGGCTCAACCTAAAGTCTAATTAGTAATAACACATTACACAATACAAAATTCAAATAGCTGAAATTTTGAACAATGATAAAATCATGATTCGTGTGACATGTTAGCTTTGCCATTGATGGTCAAATTTCAGCTGCCAGCAAGACTACAAGTACATACTATAAAGCCGAAAGTTGAAAGTTGAAATTTGAAAATTGAAACATACAAAGCTGAAATATATAAAGCCGAATCTTAAGACCGAAGTAGAAAATCTGCCCAAACAAAGTCTGATTCATGTAACATGTTAGCTTTGCCATTGATGGTCAAATTTCAGCTGCCAACAAGACTACAAGTACATACTATAAATACTAAAGCTGAAACATATAAAGTTGAAGCAGTGCACTCAAGACCGAAATAGAAAATCTGCTCAAACAAAGTCTGATTTATGTGACATGTTAGCTTTGACATTGATGGTCAAATTTCAGCTGCGAGCAAGAATACAAGTACATACTATAAATCTGAAACTCAAGACCAAAGTAGAAAATCTGCTCAAACAAAGTCCAAATGACTGTGACAAAGGCTAGCAAAGCAAAATGAGTCATGACAATTCAAAAAGGGCATATGATGTATGCCAAGGCCCAAGGTACATGGAGCTGCAAGCAAGCACTAATCAAAATGGGCATCACTCATGCCAAAGCTGAAAGCTGGAAGCATCTGACATCACTTGGAATCCTCCTAATCACGATGCTGACCATGATCCTCCTCATCCACATCCTGTTGGTGCTCCTCTGCCTGTTCTATCTGCTGCATTTCCCACTCCACAAAAGGATCCACCTTTGCAATCATGCTTTTACCAAGCATACGCAAGTTGGCACTCACAAAAACCAAGTCACTTGCCTTTTGTACGCCAAGGCAATTTCTTTTCTTAGATGCTATATAGCTGTAGGAGCTCCATAATTGCTCCAGACATGATGAACTAACTGCCTGGCAAGTACATGAATGGCCAAACTCTGCAGCTCACACCCATCTGCACCATAATCCTCCCACCACCTTGAAATGATCCACAAGTGCATCTGGACAGCCAAAGGAGCCCTCTTGCTCCCTCTATTGAGCCAGCTGATTTCTAATTTTTCTCCTACTGTTAGTATCAAGCACCAACCTATCCAATATCACCCTCCAACCAGCTGATCCATCTTTATCTATCATTTTATCACCCCCCTGGAACTCTGGATCCAAGACAAATGCTATTGCATGCAAGGGAGAGTAGCAGGAATTGCATCTGCTGACACAACTCATAGATGGTCTCATACCTATCTGCATCAAGCTCCAAATCTTTCAATCTCTCTATCATCCTATCCATGGCCTTATACACCTTACCAATGCATGGTTGCATACCATCCACAAGCCTCAATAAATCCATTATTGGCTGTACCATAGCATCAATATGCTTCACATCATCCCAAAACACAAGATTTTCTGCCAATTCTTTACATTCCATCCCTATAGCAATGATAGCCAGTGGTGAAGAAGTAAACTCATCACTAATAAAAAGTTGTCGCAAAGCATCATTACATGAGTTCAATCGACCCAACATCAGAAAATTAAATGCAAATTGGGTATCAAAATATTTTTAAAGCATTTTATTTGACTTCTTGCTGAGCTCATGGCACAAGAACCGATGATTCAGCACAAACGATACCATCAAATTTGCACTATCAATGACAGGCTCTATCCATGAGAGCTTTCCAATATCTTTCAACAAGTTATTCAAACGTTGAGCCATGCAAAAAAAAACTATAATATGAGGATAAATGCTCTGTAAAATAACAGCTGAAGCCCTATTTGTGGGCTCACCATCAACAACAAACCCCAAAACAAGATCTCTACCAATAAACTCTACTGCATATTTCCACTCAGCAGCAACTTGCAAGTGCATCAGTTGACTTTCCTATACCTGAAGCATCATGAGATGAAATGAAGTACATGTCACCTCGAGAATAAGCAACCACCCCATGGATAGATCTCATGCACGAGTTACTCCATCCATCTACAATGATTGACACACCATTCCTTTGCCATGTGTGCTTGGTCTTTCCAGTTGCTTGCTCCACCACTTACCTTTCCTTTTGAAGCAATGTAGTACACAATGTTTATGATGAAGGAGGAGTATAAGTTGGACCATACTCCCCTATCTTTTTGCACATCACTTTGAAATATTCAGACCCCGTAACATTAAAGGCTATGTGATCATGGAAAAAAAACCGTGCAACTGTAGCATCAACTTCCTCTAAATTTTGTGGCTCCCAAACAGCGTAAGAGTGCACTGTCGCCTCTAGGAGGATCAACCGATGCTTGCCCAACTTATGTTCCTATCCCAAATGTTTCTCGAATAGATGAAGTAACATCAGCACTAGATGGTGTATGAGATACCTGAGAGGTCAATGCCGTCACAAATGCAACAGGGTCGACAGCTAGCGCACGTGGTGCTCTTCTCGTAGAAGATGAGGCTCGTAGCCTGGCATCAAGGTGGTTCCATACGTAATGTACGGCACGTATAGATACGTACTATACGTCGTTCTGTATGGATAAATTTTTTATGTACATAAAAATACGTACCTTTGTAAAAAAATAATAAACAAGAGGATATTTTAGGGTGTTTCCCACTGTACATTAAGCATAGAGATATATACATTCCCTACTTAGTACTTATGACCATGTCACATCACAATTGAAACCTTTAAGCATTAAACATTTAACACGTGCATAACGTTGAATAGTGAAAACTGAAATTTGAGACTATCAAACTAACATTGATGAAGTCTACATGATAAAGAGCCAAAACATAACACAGTACACTGCATCAAACAACGTACAATTGCTAACAAGGAAGTTAGGAACAATCCACCAAGGTGACAAATGTCAAGTCAAGATGGCTCCTAATAGAGCATACATATGTCATAAATAAAAACACCCAACTGAAATATATGAAAATTCAAAATTTTTAGATCTGACTGTAGTCACTAGTGCCCATAGTCCACTGCCTAGGCTCTAGCAAAACTCATGATCAGAAGAAGACGATGATGAGGCTGAAGAGAGCATGTCTCCATCCGCCACGACATTGCCATCGTCGTCAAACTCTGGCTCTACCATCACAGGGCTTGTAGCCTGGACTGCGTCACCTAGATCCTCCTCCTCCTCAGTGTGAATGAGACAAACTGCCTCATTCGCACGTCGCCAAGGAGTCCGAATGGGTAGCTTCCCTCTGCGAATGCCTTTCCATCGAGCACTCTCTGGATTTGCAGCTTGGTCACGTAGTGAAATGCTATAAGCACGTGCGCGTGACCTCGTCACACGCCTATCCACCTCCTCCATTTCTCTATGAAGCATATGCAAAATCTCCTCCTGCTCGTCCCTAATATGCTGGTCTTCATCTGTGATCGGATGACTCGGATCAGCCACCAGCTTTATACGTGAGGGATTAGCCTATTCAAGATGGCAACATAGCATACATTTGTTAACATTGAACAATAATGTAAATTTTAAATACTAATATAGAGATATAATATTTCAAACATGTAAATAGCTACTAGTTCGAACCTGCTTGGGTGTCCCCAAGGCATGGTAGGCACGCACAAGCCTCATATTGGCCCTGCAATACACTAACTTCTCCAATTGAGAAGTGCTAAGGCGATTCCGGATCTTTGTATGAATCAAAGAATAAGCACTCCAATTGCGCTCACAAGCATCCGCTGAGCAATCTTGCATTTGCACATGTCATTGGCTTGATAATTGCCATTGCTACACTTGAGAGAGTGAAAGAGAGAGAGAGAGAGAGAGCACAGAGAGTGAGTTACCTGTGACAGGATACGTAGAGCCAAATAAGTCAGACGTGGAAGCCCTTGCCGACCATAACTCTGCCACCATGTGAGAGGAAGACTAGTAGCCTCCGAACACAATGCCACCGCCCGTGAAAATGATGGTCCCAAGTTATTCATGAAGCTGCACATCTCTGCATCTATTTGAAGCTGCTCCTCCTCGTCAAAGATACGTGCGATGAACTTGTCTTTCAGTTGCATGAGATGCTGCTCATGGAACAAGCCTCGGGTCTTGTAGAAAGGATGGAGTAAAGCAAACATCCCATGAATGGGACAACTCATAAACTTCCACCGACTCTCTACAAGAGTCAAGATATCATCTCGACTGCAAAAATCAGTAACATCAAAGTTTAGACACATTGCAAGGCCAATGCATGTGCTGTACTATATAGCCTATGCATTAAAATTTAATAATAAGTAAATAGCATATGCAAGCAGCCATAAAGAAGTACAAAAACAAAATCTAGTACTTACCGCTGCTGGGACAAGGCTTGGCATGCTATGATATGGCTCTTCATCTGCATGAAGAGGTGATAAACCAGACCCAATGTGGAGCCCTCCATATCCATGACTCGTAGCATCACATGCATGGGCTGCAAAGCCACTGTCAAATCCTGCACCTCTGTCCAAAAAGACTCATCTAGGATACGCCTTTGAATGGCTTTGGTCGCCTCTTTTTGTGCATGAGACATGTCCCTCCACTTTGGGTCCACAACTGTCTGCAAAAGTGGATCCCTAAGCTTGAAGAGCCTTTGCAACACCAAAAACATGTATGCAAATCTGGTCTTGGAGGGCCGCACCATATCTAGATTACTGTGGCTACGAAAGATGGCTAAAGCCTGATGCTTCTTTCGAAAGAATGTGATCATCCTAGTAGCATCTGAAACTGTGGGCTGCACCCAAGGTAGTTTACCTATGTCCTCCATAAGCAAGTCTAGACAATGGGCTACACATGGAGTCCACACAATGTGTGGGAACTCCACCTTCACCATTTTTCCCATTGCCTTGCAGTTGGATGCATTATCTGTAACAACTTGGACCACATTCTCTTTACCAATCTCCATGATGGCTGTACGAATATGCCCATAGATAAACTCACCTGTGATCTTCTCTCCTGCCTTCCCTGCATCTACAGCGTGCAAAAAGTAAGTACCAAGACAAGAGACAAGTATATTTATGATGTGCCGCCTGCGTATATCACTCCATTCATCAGAGATGATGGTGCATCCAAATTGTTACCAGCCAGCTTTCACTGGGACCAATGCCTTATCTATTGTTGGAGCGCGCGGGTAGCGGAAGCGTGAAGATTTGCAGCAGAGGAAGTGAACAGGTGAGTGAGAGTGAGAGTAAGAGTGACGAACTGATTTGGGTGTGTACCAACAATGTGTTGGTACACAAAGAATAAAATGTATTTATACTTAGGGCCCGTAAAAGGGTGCATTCACATGTACAACTTAACAATATACGTGTAAAATACACGGAGGTGAATAAAGGACCTTTACATCCCAACAACCTCCCACTTAAAGGTCCGGAGTGAACCTTTAACCAACTCCCACTAGTCGTATGCAATGCTCATGCTGAGCCTTGCCTAGACTTTTAGTAAGAACATCTGCAGGGTTGTCCTATGTTTTGATCTTGGTCAATGTGATTAGACCATCCTCCAGAATCTATCTGATAAAGTGATATCGCACATCAATATGCTTTGTGCGTGAATGATACATGGCATTTTTAGCCAGATACACAGCACTCTGGCTATCACATCCCAACACTGGAGTACTCATAGACATGCCGAGATCCTCTGCGAGTCTGCTCAACCATATAGCTTCCTTAGAAGCTTCAGTAGCTGATATGTATTCACCTTCAGTAGTACTCAGTGCGACGATGTTCTGCAACCTGGAGCACCAAGAGACGGCCCCTCCAGCAACTGTAAAGACATATCCGCTAGTGGACCTACGAGTGTCTAAGTCACCTGCCATGTCTGCATCACAATAACCCTGCAGATTAAGTGCACCCTGCCCATAGCAAATACACTTTCTTTGTGTACCCTTCAGATATCTAAGAATACTCTTGACAGCCTCCCAATGTGGTTTGCCAGGATTTGACATAAACCTGCTGACAACTCCCACTGCATGAGCAATGTCTGGACGAGTAGCCACCATAGCATACATAAGAGAGCCACAAGCTGATGCATAAGGGACTCCCTTCATAGCATTGGCTTCCATGTCATCTTTTGGGCTGTTGGCTTTACTAAGCTTAAGGTATGGAGGTAAGGGTACTCCGAGAGACTTAGCTTCAGCCATGTTAAATCTGTCCAGTACCTTTTCAATGTACTTTTCTTGAGATAAGAACAATAATTTCTGCGTTCTATCCCTACGAATCCTCATGCCCAATATATGCTCTGCATTCCCCAAATCTTTCATGGAAAAGGCTGATTTCAGCTGATCTTTGAGAGCATCCAAGCTAGTCTTTCTCTTCCCAACTAGCAACATATCATCCACATACAAAACAAGTATGATAGGGCTGCCATCTGTATCCTTTTTCATATACAAACAATGATCTGCATGGCTGCGCGTAAACCCATGAGAGAGCATAAAAGTGTCAAACTTTTTGTACCACTGCCGTGGTGCTTGTTTCAGCCCATATAAGGTGCGTTTTAGTTTACACACCAACTGCTCTTTTCCAGGAACTACAAAACCCTCGGGCTGTTTCATGTAGATCTCCTCATCAATGTCACCATGCAGAAAAGCTGTTTTCACATCCATTTGGTACAGCTCTAAATCCAATACAGCAGTGAGAGCAAAAAGCACACGTAGTGTAGTCATCTTCACGACAGGTGAGAAGACCTCCTGGAAGCCAATCCCTTCCTTCTGTGCATACCCTTTGGCAACCAATCTTGCCTTGTACTTAGGTTTCCCATCAGTTGTCTTTACTTTGTAAACCCATTTGTTTGGAAGAGGCTTTCTTCCTTTGGGCAACGACACAAGATCCCAAGTATCATTAGCATACAGAGATTTAATCTCTTCCTGCATAGCTAGCTCCCACTTATTGCTGAATTTGCATGACTTAGCCTCTTTATATGTCAGAGGCTCACCCTCATCAGTAAGCATCACATAATGCAAAGAGGGGTCATACCTATGTGGCTGCCTTCTTGGGCGTGTAGACCTGCGTACCCAATGATCTACATTCTCAGGAATCGGATCTACATCTGGAGGCATGTTATTTTCAGCATTTATTGGCTGCTGTAAGCCATTTTCAGCATGCTGTTCATGCTGTACAGCATCTTCATTTTCATTTCCAGCACCTGCATTTTCATAATCAGCAAGTCTATCTTACTGTCCATGACCTCCCTGTGCTTCTATTTGTTGTCCATCATCATCTAGCTCAAAGATAACCGGCTGATCATCAGTTTCAGCCTGTGGTACAGCACCATGAGGCTCATCATTTGAAGTAATAGGTGGCTGCGAATTCTGAAATTTGACCTTTTTCATGTCATCTGAGGCTAAAGTACTTTTCAGCAACTTTGCCTCATTAAACACAACATTACGGCTGCGAACAATTTTCTTGGACTGAGGTAGCCACACTCTATAGCCAAATTCACCCTCATCACCATAGCCGATGAAAATGCCTTTGGTGGATTTCGGGTCAAGTTTATTCCTCAGCTCATTTCTAACATGCACAAAAGCATCACAGCCAAATATTCGTAAATGGTCATATGAGGCCGGTTTGCCAGACCAAACCTCCTCAGGAATGCCATTATTTAGGGACCTGTTTGGAGAGCGGTTGCAAATGTGAACCGCGGTTTTAAGTGCCTCTCCCCAAAATTCATGAGGGAGATTAGCAGTGAACAGCATGCACCGCACTCTCTCACATAGAGTCCTACTGTATCTTTCAGCCACACCATTTGAAGAAGGGCTGTAAGGGGCTGTAAGCTCCCTCTTGATCCCATGCAAGTCACAAAAGGATTTAAATTCATTAGACGTGAACTCACCCCCATTATCAATTCTCAAGCATTTCAACTTTCTACCTGTCTGAGTGGTCACGAATGCATGAAAAGTTTTAAAAACAGCAAACACTTCACTTTTCTTTTTCAACAAATAAACCCAAATCTTCCTGGAACAATCATCAATAAAAGAGGCAAAGTATGCAGCACCACCCAACGATTTCAAAGGCATGCTACATACATCAGAATGCACTAAGTCCAAGACATTTGACTTACGGGAGACACCAGAGTAAAAGGAATTTTTCACTTGCTTTCCAAACTGACAATCGTTACAAAAATCAAGTTTAGAGCCTTTTCCATCAACCCTCTTCAAAGAGGTAAGAACATCAAGTCCTTTTTGGCTCATATGGCCTAATCTCTTATGCCATAACTCCAAATGACAGCCAATTTCAGCAACTGCAAGAAACTTGCCATTCAAAGCTTTACAGTGCAGACAATACAAAGTGCCCTTCTTGGTTCCTTTAGCAATCAGCAAGGAACCCCTTTTTAATTTCCACAAACCACCACCAAACAGTGTGGTGTAACCATGCAAGTCAAGCTGTCCAACAGATAGTAAACTCTTCTTGATGCCAGGCACATATCTGACATCTTTCAACACAAGTTCTTGACCATTATCCAAAGACAAGTGTATGGTGCCAATCCCATCAATGCTGCAAGCATGATTATTTCCAAGGTAAACCTTGCCATAACAGCCTGCATCAAAAGTAGCAAAACACTCCAAGCATGGAGTCACATGGAAAGAGGCACCAGAGTCTACAATCCAAGTCTGAGTGACGCCATCATCAACTGACAAAAGTGCATCAATCACATCAGCCTTGGTGATCTGCATATCCTGCATGTGACATACAAGGGCATCATAATCCACTGCACATAATACATCAGCCTCTGCATCTGAGAGCTCCTCTATGACAACACTAGAGGCCACATTGGCCTTTTCCTTGCCCTTACCTGCCTCAGATGCATCTATCTTTTCCTCTTTTTTCTTTTTGTCTCCTGCATTCTTCTTTCTCTCTTGTTCCTTCTTGTAATACCTGCAATCAGGCTTCTTGTGGCCCTTCCGACCACACTGATAGCATGTAACATCACTCTTTTCTTTTCCTTTGCTCTTGCTCCAGCTTCTCTGTCCAGCATTTGCATTTTTCTTTTCAGCCCTGCCTCCAACATTATAAGCTAAGTTGCTGCCTTCTCCACTAGACTTACGTCTAATTTCTTCATTCAAGATCGAACTCCTCACACCATCATATGTGAGATTGGGGTTATTACTAAGAGAAACAACCAAAGTCTCCCAAGAGTCGGGCAATGTCATGATCAAAAAGATCGCCCTCAACTTATCATCAAAATCCAAACTTGCATCCTTGAGCTGGTTTAAAATGCCAGTAAATGCACTCAAGTGCTCAGCTGCAGACTTGGACTCATCCAGCCGCATATTCACCAACTTGCACATTAAATGCACCTGATTAACAGGTGTGGTGATCTCATAGGTAGTTTTCAACTTCTCCTATATTGCATGACCAGTGTCTAAACCCTTAATGTCTGTCAAAATGTCATCAGTGACACCCATCTTTATATAAGCCACAGCCCTTTTATTGACTTTGGCCCAATCTGCCTCAGACATTTGTGCGGGTTTATCCATTTGCAAAGCATCCTCACAATCCTTTAAGAACAATATGCCCTGCATACGATCTTTCCAAAGATCAAAGCCCTGACCATCAAATCGCTTGATTTCCATCAAACTTTTAATGTCAGAACTGGAAGAAGTTGCAGCCATTTTATCACAAGTACAAGTGTAAAAGCACTGAACTGCAAGAGCACAAGCTAAATCAGCAAATACACTGCTGTTCTTGCATAACCAGCAATAATCCTCTGCTGTTTTGACATAAACCACCACTGCACAGGCAAATAATGCAGAAATTTATCAAATTCTGCACAAAATTCCAAATTTCCAGGTCCAAATGTGCGCAAATGTCAGCCAAACTGACTCAGCTGAGCACAATTACATCAATACATGAAAAGCCCCAATTTTCCTTGGTCCAATGCCAAGAAATTTTACTCGGATGAGCAAAATTTCAACAAATTTTGAAAAATCCCCAAATTAATTGAGGTCAATGCGCACAATGTCTCCAATTTCTGACACAGATGTCACTCTCAAGCATAAACAGCATCAAATCTGGGAAAAGCCCCAAATTTCCAGGTTCGAATTTGCCCAAATCTGAGAACTGTGCTTGCGCGCGCGAACTCCCGTCAGTGGCAAAGGGGTTGCTTGCAGTAAACCTTAGAAAAATTTAAAAGATTTCTGGAAGAAAAATGTGTCGAATCTGCAGAAAAATGTGACGAATCACCCCATCACCAGCCGTTGACTGTCGCGTGTCCTGCGTCTGATGTCGCCTATTCAAAAAACATGAACAAACTGCATTGCGTGACCTATGCAGCCTGCGCCTGGCTGCTCGTGACCTGCGTTGACCTGTTTGACTGCCTGCCTGGTCAAAATTGACCTGTCGCCTGTCTATCAGGCTGTCGCTTGCACAAAACGTGACCTGCAACACTGTCGCCTGACTGTCCAGCACATACACGTGCCTGGAAACAGTGACGACCTGACCTGTATGAGTGACGACTTACTGATTTCTCGCGAGCGAAGAGCTGGTGATGTCTCACGCGGACTTCGAGGAGCGCGAGCACCTTAACCTCAGCTCTGATACCAGTTGTTGGAGCGCGCGGGTAGCGGAAGCGTGAATATTTGCAGCAGAGGAAGTGAACAGGTGAGTGAGAGTGAGAGTAAGAGTGACGAACTGATTTGGGTGTACCAACAATGTGTTGGTACACAAAGAATAAAATGTATTTATACTTAGGGCCCGTAAAAGGGTGCATTCACATGTACAACATAACAATACACGTGTAAAATACACGGAGGTGAATAAAGGACCTTTACATCCCAACATCTATTAAGGCCTTTTGCTCGTCAAGTGCAGTGGTGCGCATTTTTTTGTAATCCAGCCCACACCATGAATCTGTAGCACTAACACCCACTTGGGCAATGGCCCTAACCATCCTCTTCCACTGCTCAGTCCTTAAGACATTGAAACTGATGTTGCACTCAATGAGAGTGCGAGCAATCTCCATCTCAGCCACCTTCTGACGCTCTCTCACCCAAGACTGAGAATGCACACGTGAAAGCAAGGTGGTTTGCCTAGGCACATGCACATCATTAGAACCTTCCTCCTCCTCTCCTCCTCCAGCATGACACGAGCCCTCTTCCTACTAGCAAATGGCTGCTCTGAGGCAACGGGCTGAGACACAAAACTCTCCTCTACCTATGTAGGAGGATCACCAAACTCCCCAATGAGAGCATCGTGCAAGGCATCTTGTGTTTTCTGGGATCCTTGGCCTTTTGCTGCTGCCCCCATTGCTAGAAAGTTCTCAGCAATCAACTTCTCTCGGACAGCTTTTGGCACCTTCTTGCACACGCTATAGTTGTTTGTGCAATTGATGCCCGTCAAATGCTTCACCACACGCGTAATTGTACTGGTCAATGTGAAATTACAGAATTTGCATGACCACCTGCGACTACCTGAACCAGCTTACCCGGGAGTGTTGACGATATGGAGTATATTGGTATACTCCTTCCAATAGGGATTGACTGGTTTCAGTATGATGGCTCCTGGAGCAAGATAAGAGAGAAAAACATCAGTAAATATGTGCGCGCATGTGCACAAGAATCAACGTGAGCGAGCGTGCGCATGCGCGTGCGCGAGAGAGAGAGAGAGAGAGCGCAGAGAGAGAGAGAGACAGAGAGGGACGAGACATACCTGGTCTGTGCACGTTGGCGCCTCCTGTAGCTCACGTAACGTGCAAACACTGAAACAATGAACACGTTTGGGGCTTTTGTCTCAATTTGCCCAGGAAAATCCACAAATAACCAAGCGATGCAGAAATCGTTAGGCACATCACGTTTTGGGCCCCAAATTTTCCATGAAAAAAATGATCACGTTTTTTATGTTCCATACGTACACAAAACGTAGGATCAGTACGTACCGTACAGTAACGATCCGTACGTACGTACTGAACCTACCTTGCCTGGCATCCTTCTCTGTGAGCTCTCTTCTCTTCATGGGGGTCACATTAGGGCAGAATTGCACCTCATATCCTTCAATGTATAAGAAGTGAGCTCGAACTTTGCTTGTTCCGCTCATGCGCCGATATGGGAATAATTTATATGTCCATGCACGAGATCCTTCCCCACTTCCGGGATGCTCAGCATGCACTTCATCCCACAAAGACCATGCGTCACCCCTCCTACTTCTTCCACCATGATGACCACCTCGACGAGAGTGGTTACCCCGTGCTCAGGATATTGATGCCATGAGAATCTGAGATGATGGGGAAGATTAAAACAGGTTGAGAGAGAGAGAGAGAGAGGCAGGCTCTGGACTATAAGCATGGAGTTTACTGTTCACAACTAGTTGGAGGCTGAAGTTACTGTTCTGAAGTGAAGTGTGTAGAACATCTCTAGCAGACGAGTTGATATCGCTTGTTCAAATCTGGCCAAAGAGAAGGGAGTTGATTGGTTTCTAACTCCACGTGCCACGGGTCACAAGATGAGTCAATTGAAGCCCTCATTTTTTAATCTGGCATGTCATCTTGCCTTCGTATCAACATATTTTAATCGCAAATGTCCGTCACGTTTTATCTAGATAAGGCTTAAGCCTTTTAGATTTAATAATAAACTTTTGTGAGTTTCCGTCACAAACATGACCCGGCGTCACATTTAGCGTCCTGCTCCGTCACTTTGTGACAAACAAAAAAGCGACGTCACATCTGAAAGTGACATATCCCGTCACGGATCCATCTTGGGGACGACATCCCAACATCCCAAGGGTCCGTCCCATCCGTTCTCTGTGACTAAGATTTGTTAGCAATCATGTTTGATCTGTCCCACCCGTTCTCTATGACTATGATTTATTAGCAATCATGTTTGTCATGCATTGTCATCTGCTACCTATGAGCCTCTGTCTATGTCAGCAGACGGGTAGATTAGGAGCTCTGATATGTTTGTCATGTGCTTTGACAAAGGAGGAAGCTCTATTTAGAGCATGCATTTCTTATCAGTATTTTTAGATGTGTTCACACTGTGCATGCAACCAGTTCTCAATCTTCGTAGCGGCCAGCAATCAATATGTGTGCAATTGGAGTAGGGCAACCTATCTTCCACAAGATAGCAGCATTTTGTTCTTTATAGGGATCAAGGATGAGCTTGCATCCCTTGGCAAGATGATATCTTCAAAGAATATAGCAATGATTCTCTTGACTTAACTGCCATCTCCGAAGTATAATGTCTTCTACACCAACCTTCTTACATTGAGGACTCAAGAGAATGTTCCATGGGAGGAGCTAGCCCTACTTATCTTGGAGCATGACAATGTCTCAAAGAGGTTGAAGCCAATGGATCCAACTTCACAAAGATGTTCATAGCAAGTACAAGAGGGGGGAAAGAAGAAGAAGGAGAAATCCAAGCCATGCACAAGTAGAAACAGGAGTTCTTCAAACTCTAACATAGATTTCAAGAAGCCTAGATGCCCACATTATGGAAAGGGGACACATTCACAGGAGAAATGTTGGAAGAAGTACCCTCACCTTCATCCAAGAGCGAAGGATGGAGCTAAATCATCTGAGCCTTCCTCGACCTCTACACCAATTGTTACCCATGAGTCTGTGTTCTCATATCCATATGTTGGAGGAGCCTTCTTCAATAGATGTCTCATCTTTTTGACGGGCCTTGGCTTATTGACACCGATGCTTCGAGTCATATGACTCCATAAGGAGACGTGCTACAAGATATTTGTCCATCTGAGGGTCTTATCACTGTTGGTGTCATTTGTTCAATGCCTATTATTGGTATTGGCACTTCGCCATTATTGCCACCCTATTCATCATGCTCCATTTTGAAAGTCCCACATGTTCCAAACTTCGGCTTTCTACTCTTCTCTGTGTCAAAAGATGGCGTACCAACAAGACAGTAGGGTTTGCGGTGAGGAACACGGAGTGAACTCGACAAACACTAAGAAGAGAAGAGAAGAGAGAAAAAACTCTGATGAATGGAATGATGAAGTTCTGAATCATGGAGTGAATGTAATACAAGGGAACAAGGGTGCCAGAGCACAAGGAAGATGATAAAGACAGCCACAAACCACGAACCATAATGTCCTCCTGAAGGGATGTGAAGGTAGTGGAGAGGCTGGAGAGAAGAGGTGACGGACTAAATGAATACAAGACAGGCCTTGTGCTTGTCCAATGTGCCATCACTGCGATACTTGGTCTTGAAGACCCATTTGAATCCAATGATATTCTTATGAGAAGGCTTCAGCAAGAGATACCAAGTGCCATTACTCTCAATCGACTCCAGCTCCTGCTCCATCCCTTTCCACCAATGATCATGCTGTAAAGCCTCCTTCACGGAAGTGGACTCCCAATCTTGCATGACACGAGTCATCAAACAGTAATTAGTATAAACAAGCTCAGTGTGGTGTACTTGGTTTCTCCGAGATCGTCATGGACTATCTTGTGGCTGCCACTCCTCAGGGACCCCCTCAATCCCTGCATCATGACGAGTGTCACAAGCCCAACGAGGAAGAGGCCGGATCTCGCCTCATCGCTCACCATCTATTGAAGTTTCTGGAAGGTCCACCGATAGCAGGGGAGCAATCGGTGACTCCGGGGGATGAGAACTAAGCTCCTCGTCCGAAGAAGAGTCCTCAAGAAGCACAAGCTCCAGAGGAACAATCGCAGGGGCCCAGCTATCATCAAGATCTCCAAGAACAGGGTGTTCCTCACCCCCCCTCTATGGCTGGAACTTCCACGAACCGAATATCACGGCTCATGTAGACATCCCGCTTAACAAGATTATACAATCGGTAGCCTTGAGACTACGCTATAGCCCACAAACACTTGTCTTTTGGAAGCCGCTTCAAATTTGTCATGTTGTGTCTTCAAAATGTGAACATAGGCATCACACCCAAACACCCTGAAATAAGAAACATCTGGCTTAGACCCAAAGTACACCTCATATGGAGTCATGCCAACAACACCGGAAGTAAGGGAACAATTGAGGATGTGAACTGCGGTAACCACAGCCTCAACCCATAAACACTGAGGTGTCTAACGATGCTCCATCATGGTAAGGGCCATCTCAATCACACTGCAATTCTTTCGCTCCAAGATGCCATTCTCCTAAGGAGTGTTGGTATTGGCAAACTCCTGGTGAATACCACGATCGACACAAAAACGAGCAAACTCATTAGAAACAAATTATCTGCCCTTATCCAATCGTAAGGTCTTCAGCTTCCGGCCTGATCGGTTCTCCTCATAGATCAACCAATCCTTAAAGTTGAAGAAAGCCTCTGACTTCAACTTCAAGAAATAAACCCATGTCATCCTGCTGTAAACATCCACAATTAGCATGAAATACAAGCTCCCTCTAAGAGACTCCGTCCGCATCAGTCCACAAAGATCGGTAGAAACAAGATTCAAGGGTGCGGAAGACTGCCTTGAAGCCTTGTGCTGGCTCACCACAATATCCGGCAAACCAGGTAATCGTAATTGAGGTAGCCAAACCGAGCATGCCAAAGCTCGAACAGAGTTTGGGAGGTAAGAAGAAGAAAAGTCAAGGCAGAAGAAGACCGCAACTTGCAAACTCCATTACTTACAAGTTAGAGAAGGGTTGAGGCAACATAGAGTAGCAATGTGCTATCTTCTCTCATTTCTCATTATTCCATAATCACACATAGCTGAAGTGAGTACAACACTTAGGTCTAACTGACCATCTACACTAATTGTGATTAAACCTAGAGTCACCAACTTATTCAATGTCTGCATATGGAGATAGCTGGACAACAGCCAAGTGTCGGGTACACACTATCCAAAGGTGAAAGAGCTTGAAGTCTTAATACTCCCCCTAAAGCTCAAGACAACATCTATACACCAAGTAGCTGTCGGAAAACACTGAATTTATATTTACCCAAAGACTTGGTAAAGATATCTGCAACCTATTTATCCACCTTCACATGCATAAGATCTATTCTGCCTATAAGAACCATTCTTTGATAAAATGGTAGTGTACCTCAATGTGTTTAGTTCTGGCATGGTATACTGGATTTGTTGCCAGAAGTACACTACTGAGAATGTCACAAAATAAAGTCACTGGAGCATCCACCTATATGTCCAAATCGGTCATAAGCTTGAGTAGCCATGCAATCTCACATGCTGCCAATGCAACATCCCTGTACTTTGCCTCAGTGCTAGACAATGCAACCGTTGGTTGCTTCTTGCTGCTCCAACTGATCATTCCACTTCCAAAGCCAAAGGCATAACCATTTATAGACCTGCAATCATATGAGCATCCTGCCCAATCTGCATCCATGTATCCAAACCAATTTTAGGGTCTTATTGTTAGGAATAAAGGGCCATCGTGCCTTTTATATGTGCACCGGTGTGAACACACCCTTAATACATTTGTACTTTTATGTATATCTATCTAAAATCTAAAGAGGTACACTCGTCATTGTACCAAACATCAAGTGTCATGCTCACTCTCCTCTCTACTATGTACACACACACACACACACACACACACTCTCTCTCTCTCTCTCTCTCTCTCTCTCTCTCTCTCTCTCTCTCTCTTCCCCTGTGAGAAAGCATTGCGTGTCTCAATCCTCGCGCTCTCCGTCATAACAAATTGGTATCAAAACTGTGGTTAAGGTGTTTGCGCTTCTCGGAGTCTGTGCAGGTCAGCTCGTCATTGTTTCTTCACTAGACAGACAGGTGACATCCGTGCAGTCACACATAGGTCAAACGTCGTTTTCAAACAAGTCGCAGGCGAGTAGCAGTCGACGACAGACAAGTCGCAAGCAGGCAGCAGTCGACAAGTCGCGGGCTACAGACGTCATGCGAGCAAGCAACAGCAGCAACTGTGCGTGAGGAGGTAGCAATCGTGACAAGTAGGACATGACGACCAGTCGACGAGCGACCATGACCAAGCAAGTGGAGGCGGACCAGGTCTGCAGTTGCACAAACGACGCCAGACAAGCCCCGCGTGAGGCTCCAGCGCATGGCGGCCGCTAGCTACACGATCACATCCCAGGTCGACAGGTCAACGAAAACCCTTCCTCTCCCCCGCCCTCGGTCACATTTTTTTCTTCAAAAATCTGTTTTTCTTAAAATCCCTTTCGCCCCCTTTCCTTTGCAAGTGTTCATGCATATAAGCACAGTTCAAGATTTTGGATAGATTTGTACTAGAAATTTGGGGATTTGTCCAGATTTGATGCGAGCAAGACACAACAATGATATTTGTCTCAGAAATTGTAAAAATTTGTGACATTTTACATCCGACATTTGAGGCTTTTCATGTACATGCAAGAATTGGTTTGAAATTTACCAAATTTCTCGACATTGATGCACCTTGGACCCCGTGCAATTTGGGGCTTTTGCTATTTGGGCAAATTTCTGCGCCATTTGGTCATTTTATGTACGTGCAGGTTTAATTCCATGCAATTTAGATATCTAGCACTTGGAAAATTTTGGGGGTTTTGTTGAAATTGCTCTATTTTGGCAAAATTGGCCTATACTATGCATGTCAGAGACAGTGCAGATGTATGGCTGATGCTTTGAACACAAAAATTTTGGGGCTTTTGACCGTGCATGTCAAATTTTTGCTTGTGGGTACATGAACAACAGAAATTGCAGCTAAAATTTGGGACTTCTCATGTAATGTGATGTATTTGTCCTTGGAACAGCTATAATCAGTTGTGGAGTGCTGTAGCACAAGGTCTACTGCTTCTAAAAATTTATTTGCAAATCAGAAATTTCTGCTTTTATGTGGTTATTTATTGCTGGTTGGTACTCGTTTGTACCTTGGTCACTTGTGTGACAGTTTGGGCCTGCATCTGCTCAATTTTTTTGTCACATTTGGACTGAAAATCATGGCTGGCAGCAGTGGCAACAGTCATCCGATGCACATTAAGAAGCTTGAAGGAGCACATAACTTTGCAATTTGGCAAAAACAGTGCTATAATATCCTGTTGCAGAAGAAGCAGGCAAGGCCGATTAAGACCAAAGGGACAAAGCCCGCAGATATGGAACAGGAAGACTCAGATGAGTTAAATGAGCTCGCACGCTCAACCATCGAGCTATCGACTTCTGATGCCTTGTTGTTTAACATTGAAGATTTGGATTTTGCCTATGCTATTTGGACTCAACTGGAAGAACTGTATGCCCAGAAGAGTGCCGCAAGCAAAGTTTACTAGCTGAAAAAGCTTATGGATTTGCGTATGAAAGAGGGTACAGCAAGGTCTACTCACTTGAGTGAGTTTAACTCCATTTTCAGCCAGGTGATTACCTTGAAGTTCATGATTGATGAAGAATTTAAGGCTACGTTCTTGCTTTGCACTCTGCTAACAAAGAGTTGGGATACATTCAGGACTACTATGAGCAATTCTAATGCAATCCTCTATATGTTGATGTAAAGAGTGCTCTACTCATGGAAGAAAGGAATCGGCAAAACAATGCATCCACTAAGTCTTCCAGTGCTTTGCATACTAGGGGCAGATCACAGCAAAAAGGCAAATCTGATAGCAAGGGACGCAGTAAATCACATGGTAAGGATATTGAATGCCATCATTGTGGCAAGAAGGGTCACTTTAAGCGTGATTGCTATAAATGGAAGAAACAAAAAGGAAAGAGAAAGAAAACAAATGATAGCAAGGAAGAGAAGAAAGAGAGTCAACCTAAGAAAAGCAATGTCAAAATTGAAGAGGTGAATGTAGTCACTCATGATAGTGACAATGGGAATGACGTACTCTTTGTCTATTTACACTTTAGTACACATGTTTTACTTGCAGATACAGATAATGACATGCATACTTGGATTCTAGATTCAGGTGTTTCCTTTCATGTCATCCCTCATCATGAGCGGTTTTCTGACTATACACGCGGTCAACATGGTATTGTCCATCTTGGGGACAACTATGCATGTGACATTGCAGGTATTGGCAGTGTGCAGTTGCAGTTTCAGCATGGTTTTGTCTTCACACTTCAGTATGTACGGCATGTACCTCAACTCAAGAAGAGCTTGATTAGCACAAGGCAGCTAGATGACGATGGATTTCATACCACCTTTGGTGATGGAAAATGGAAGATCTGTGAGGGATCCAAAGTGATTGCCAGAGGCTGTAAAAGTGATACCTTGTATCCTCTCCATGTATCTAGTGTGCGTAACCATGTTGTTGCCGTGACCGAGCAACCAAGTGTTTCTTTGTGGCATGGCCGGTTGGGACACATGAGTCAAACTGGAATGAAAGTGTTTTCTTCTTTGGGTTACTTGCCTTGTCTTCGTTATGCTGATTTTGAGCATTGTGATCATTGTGTTTATGGTAAGCATGCATAGACATCTCATAAGAAGTCTCCTTCGCTGAAATCTTCTCCTCTAGAGTTAGTACATTCCGATGTATGTGAGATGCCAAGGTTATCTTTAGGGGGAAAGAAATACTTTGTCACCTTTGTCAATGATGCTACATGGACGGTAGGGGTTTACCCTATTCATAGCAAGGACGGAGTGCTTGACAAGTTTCAAAAATTATTGACATTGGTTGAGAATCAGACTGATAAGACACTTAAGTATCGCTCTGACAATGGTGGGGAATATGTGTCCAAGGCCTTTCAAGCATTTTGTGACAGTAAAGGGATAAAGAGGGAGCTCACTGCCCCTCATAATCCACCCCAAAATGGTGTTGCAAAGCATATGAATCGAACCATTTAGAACAAGGTCCGTATAATCCTGTCTCATGCTACTTTACCTCATGGTTTTTGGGCAGATGCTGTTATGACAGCCGTACACTTGATTAGTCGGTCACCAAACAGGTCTTTGGGGGGGAAGTTCCCCAAGAAGCATGGTCAGGCAAGCCACCTTCGTATGCACACTTGAATGTGTTTGGCTGCAAAGCATTTGTGCACATACGTAAGGAAGAACATAGCAAACTTGAGCCAAAGTCCTATAAATTTATTTTCCTAGGATATGGTGATGAAGGTGAAATGGGGTATAGATTATGGGATCCTGAGAAAAGAAAAGTAATACGCAACAATGATGTTATCTTTTGGAAAGATCGCATGCATAAACAGCCCGAAAGAACAAAGGAAGTCCGTAGGGTTGTATTCCGGGAAGAAATATCTTTTGGATAGCAAAATGTGCCCGTTGTACAGCAGCAAATACTTGCTGTAAATGAACCTGCAAATGCAGAAAATAATGTTGGAAATGATGAGCCAACCATTGCTCATAATGATGAGCCACTGGGTATGTAGGAACAGCCAGGACAGCAAGCTGTTAATGCTGATTTACAGGCTGAAATGCCAGGACAGCAAGCTAAAAATGGAAATTTGCAGGCTCAACAGCCAACAAACAATGATCATTGGGTTAGGAGATCGTCTATGGCTACTAGACAACTTGATAGATTCGTTCCTGGTGCAAACAATGTGGCTGATTATGTCATGTTGGCAGACTATGGTGAACCGTCTTTGCTTCAAGGAAGCAATGGGCAGACAGGACAGCAAGAAATGGTATAAAGCCATGTTGTCAGAGATGGAATCTCTTGAGAAAAATGGCACTTGGGACTTGGTGCAGTTGCCTTAAGGGCAAAAAACCCTTCCATGCAAATGGGTTTACAAGATGAAGGTCACTTCTGGTTCCTCGCCAAAGTACAAAACAAGATTGATTGTGAAGAGGTAAAAGCAAGAACATGGAGTTGACTTTGATGAGATCTTCTCTCCTGTAGTCAAGATGACTACATTGAGAACCATTTTGGGCTTGGTTGCAGCTGAAGATATGGAGCTCATACAGATGGATGTAAAGATTGCATTCTTACATGGTGATCTGCATGAAGACATATATATGGCAGCAGCCTAAAGGGTTTGTGGCAAAAGGAAAAGAGAAGATGATATGTAAACTCAAAAGAAGTCTGTATAGGCTAAAACAAGCACCAAGAGAATGGTATCATAAGTTAGATACATTTATGCGGTCCCAAGGTTTTCATAGAAGTCAAGTGGATCACTGCTTATACACCAAGAAGGCAGTAGATGGCAACCTGATTATCTTGGTTCTGAATGTTGATAACATGTTGATTGCTGGCAGGGATACTCGTGCCTGGACTCACTGAAGCAAAGTCTTCATGGCAGCTTTGACATGAAGGATTTGGGTGATGCAAAACACATTCTTGGCATGCGAAAACTCAGAGATAGGTCAAAAGGATTACTCTATCTATCTCAGGAGGAGTATATCTCCAAGGTTTTGCAACATTTCAATATGGAGGGAGGGGGGAAACAATTGGCGTTCCATTGCCTCCATATATGAAACTCAATGCAAAGGACAACCCTCATCTGATGATGAGAAGGTAAAAATGGCCAAGATACCATATGCTTCAGCTGTTGGCAGTTTGATGTATGCTATGGTTGCTACACGTCCTGACATTGCCTTTGCAGTGGGAGTGGTTAGCACATACATAGCAACCCCTGGTAAAAAGCATTGGGAAGCAATGAAAGGTATTATGAGACACCTCAAAGGCACAAAGAATTTGTGCATTTGCTTTGGATTGGCTTTACGGATGCAAACTATGTTGGTCATACAAACTGCAGAAAGTCCACTTCTGGGCATGTGTTTACCTTCACAAGAGGAGCAGTCTCTTGGATCTCCATGCTACAAAAGTGTATTGCATTGTCTACTACAGAGGTAGAGTATGTGGCTGCCACTGAGGCATGTAAGGAGGCTTTATGGCTTTCACGTTTAGTGGGAGAGCTTGGCATTACAGAGTTACTTGTTCTCCATTCTGATAGTCAGAGTGCTATCATGCTAGCATGGAATCCCGTCTTTCATGCAAAGACGAAGCACATACAGGTGAAGTATCACTTCATTAGAGATGTACTTGATAACAAAAGCATTGAGCTTGTCAAAGTGCATATAGATGATAATCTTGCAGATCTTCTCAAGAAAGGTCTTTCAACAGAGCGGTTTGCTCATTGCCGACAAATGATGGAAGTTGGATAGATATATGTATTTCAGCTTTGTACATACCTAGACTTAGCTGATTCTTTTCTCCTCTTAAGGCACATTGCCTTTAGGTGGGAGGTTGTTGGGAATAAAGGGCCATTGTGCCTTTTATATGTGCACGAGTGTAAACACACCCTTAGCACATTTGTACTTTCATATATATCTATCTAAAACCTAAAGAGGTACACTCGTCATTGTACCAAACATCAAGTGTCGTGCTCACTCTCCTCTCTACTCTCTCTCTCTCTCTCTCTCTCTCTCTCTCTCTCTCTCTCTCTGTGTGCTGTGAGAAAGCATTGCGTCTCGATCCTCGCACTCTCTGTCATAACACTTATCTTTCTCATAAAGCAGTCCATTCTCTACAGTGGACTTTACGTATCTCATAATCCGTCTAACAGCATCTAAATGTGGCTTTTTGGGCTTCTGCATGAACTGACTTATGAGCCTAACAGCATAACTCAAATCAGGCCTGATGATGGTTAAGTAAATCAAGCTTCCAACCATCTACCTCTACATAGTCACATTATCAATTTCAGCTCCAGTGCTAATGTCCAACTTGACATTCTGATCAAGAGGTATATCAAGCGGTTTACATTCAGTCATGCCATATTTCTTCAACATTTCCATGGCATAGTGTTTCTACATCAGCCATAAACCATTTTCAACCTTGATTACCTCAATACCCAAAAAATACTTCAACTCACCTAAGTCCATATCAAATTCACATTTCAGCATTCTCATAACATTTTGTATCCCAAAGTCATCATCACTTGTGATTATCAAATCATCCACATAAATAACCAGCACTACCAAGCCTATATTTGTCTTTTTCATGAACAGACTATGATCAGTCTTGCCAACTGTGAATCCCAAACTCTGCAAGTAATTACTAATCCTTGCATGCCAGGCTCTCGGAGCCTGCTTCAACCCACACAATGTTTTTTTTTCAGCTTGCATACATAATGCTGAAATTCAAGGTGTACATATCCTTCGGGCTAATCCATATATACATCCTCTTCCAAGTCACTATTGAGAAAAGCATTCTTGACATCCATCTGCTATAATCTCCAACCTTTAGCAGCAACCAATGCAATCACTGCTTGTATGGTTGCCATCTTGGCAACACGACTGAAAGTTTCTTCGTAGCCTAATCCATACTGCTGAGCATAACCCTTAGCAACCAGCCTGGCTTTGTACTTCTCTACACTGCCATCCAACTTGCATGTAATCTTATATACCCATTTGCAACCAATGGTCTTTTTTCCATCTAGCAGTGGAACAAGATCCCAAGTACTATTTTCAGCCAAGGCATTTATTTCCTCATCCATAGCTGTGCACCAATTCTTATCCATCACTCCTTCAACATAAGTGACAAGTTCGTTAACTTCTATAACCTTCGTCATATAAGCATAATGCTTCGCAGAGTAACCACTGTAAGTCAATCTATCCACAGGATACCTAACCCTCTGCCAGCGTCTGAGTTGTGGTGCACTACTCAATTCCTCTCTCTCATGAGGCGGAATGTACCTGCTCTGCCTAGTACTAGGCGTATACACACTCGGAATACCAAGTTCACTGTCTAGACTGCCAGCTGAGTCATAGCCTGAAGTCATCATGCCAGGTGTCATCATACCAGATGCATCTTCAAAGACTTTTTCTTTCCCTTTGTTGTCCATCACATCATATCTCCCCCTCATTGGCATAGTGGTGTTAAGGGACGGTGAGCCAGAACTACGCAATCTTCCTGTCCATGGAGATACAGAGGAAGATACATCCGTCACACTAGGACCTGTCAATGCAGTACTTTGCTACAAATCAACTGTAGAAGCATGTGCAGAAGGCATATCAGACGGTACTACTGTAGGTGATGCATAGCAAGTAGCCATCTCATCAAATATAACATCCCTGCTCACAAGTGTCTCCTATGTAGAGGAATCATAACATTTATATGCCTTCTTTTCCTGCACATAACCAATAAATACACACTTATGTGCTTTCAAATCCAACTTCTTTTGCTTCTCATCAAGAATATACACATAAGCAATACACCCAAATACTTTCATGTGATTGACATCAGGTTTGTAACCATACAACCTCTGAAAGGGTGTCACATCATGAATGCCTGCAGTAGGAGTCCTATTCAAGATATACATAGCTGTCATAACAGCCTCATCCCAATAATAGAGTGGCATATTCTTCTCATTCATCACTACACGAGCAACTTCCATCAATCCCCTATTTTTCCGTTTAACTACTCCATTCTACTGTGGAGTGTAGCTGCATGTAAGGTGCCTACGTATGCCATTTTCAACCAAAAATTTGTCAAACTCATGTGATACATACTCCCCACTACTGTCTGATCTCAAACAAGAGATGTAGCAATCAAATTCTTTCTCAACGTGCTTCTTAAACTGCTTAAAAACAGCCAGCACTTCATCTTTTGTTTTCAATATGTACACTCAAGTATAGCGGCTAAAGTCATCAATGAATGTCACACAGTATTTGGAACCTCCCATAGATGCATTATGGGCTGGCCCCCACACATCAGAATGAATCAACTACAACGATCGCGTACTATTCCATACATGCTTGACAAAAGGCAACCTTGACTATTTACCAAATTGACAAGCATCACAAACATGACCAATATCAGTGTATGCAAACTTAGGTAGACCTATCACAAGTTGTTTCTTCTACATCATTTACAGCCGCTAAAGATTAACATGCCCCACTCTCTTATGCCATATTTCTAAGTCTCTAATTGTGCCTAAGCCATGAGCAAACATGGTTGATTTCAGCTGTGGTAAAGTGGCATCCAAAGTGAACATCCTGCCTTGTCTATGACCACGAGCAATCAATTTGCAGCCATTACCAAACTCTTCAATGAAGCATCCATGCTTATTAAACCGAACCTGCAGATTCTGCTCAATCATCTAACCCACAAACAACAAATTTTTAGTAATAGATGGGACATGCAATACACCATGCAGATTCTTCTTTCTGCCATCATGAATCACTAAAGGTACTCTGCCTTTATGCTCAATGCTATGCTGCGTGTCATCTCCTGTGCATATATAGCCATTCCCGTCAGGTACCATTTCAGTAAACCAGTCACCATGAGGCGTCATATGATTCAACACTCCCAAATCAATATACCAAACTGCATCCTCAATAGACTTCTCGACAGCCCTGTATTTCACATATGTCATGGCAAACAACCCCAGACGCATCTTCTGTCTGACTGGACGATGCATAATGTCCATGCTTCTTGCCCTTTCGATTGCCCTACTTCCAACAGTCCTTGGCAATGTGACCGTACTTACCACAGTAGTGACAATCCTTATCCTTGTTAGGATTGTCAGAGGTCTGTGGCTGCCAGGAGCCTCTGCCTCTAAAGTAGATCTCCCTCTCCCTCTGAAATTTCCACCTCCTCTTGTATTTGAACCCTGCTAGTTATTATTGCCATAAAACACATTCTGCTGAGATCCTCTGCTAGAGCCATAACCTCTACCACGGCTCCCAAGGCCACATTGATTTGAATTAAAAACAACATCCTTGCTCTTGAAGCTGCTAGAGCCTGCAGCCAATCCCAATTTAACTTCCTCATGAATGAGCAATGCAACAAGTTCATTAAAATCTGGCATTTCAGCCCGCACAGATATGGAAATATCAAACGATTTATATTCAGGCCCCAAGCCATTTAATGCTACTGCAACCATGTCTACATCCTCTACCTGTGTGCCAATGGACACTAATTGGTCCGCAATAATCTTGATTTCACTGACATAGTCCTGAATAGACCTACCCTTTCTGTCCATATTATTGAATTTCTGCTTCAACTGTAGCTTTTTGGCACTTGTGGTTGTGCCATAATACCTGATCAAAATGTTTCATGCATCTGCTGGTGACTTGCAGTTCATTATCTGCATCGCCATAGAATCCGAGATACATAGTGACATAGCTAATGTAAAACCCTGCGTGCTCTTTCCGTCCAAGCTCGGTGTGCCCGTCTCTGTCAACTGTAGGAATCCTCTCTGGGAGCTCAGGTTCAGCTTCAATATCCGTTACCAAATCCCAATATCCTTCTCCTGTTAGGAAGTTCTCCATGCGGAACCTCCATATGGTATAGTTATTGTTGTCAAGCTTTTCTCCCACTATCTGGGTTATGTTGTCGGTTCTGTCTGCATTTGCCATATTGCAAACACTGCCTGACTACCTGCAAACCAAGGCTTCTTAACTGATCAGTTTCAACCTTCCTATGTAATGACAGTTTTCAGCATCAACCTCTGCTCAGATCAGTGATATTTCAGTCCAAAATACTTGTCACATACATCCTTGTCAAGTGACAAACCACCTAGGTATTACAACCCGTTTACTTGAACTACATTCACTGCATATTCAGCATGCATTCAAGCTAACTGAGAGTAAACAGACAAGCAGTCTGTGAGCAGAAAGTTTTAGTGACCAGCAACCCTTTTCCAGCCAAAAACCGAGTATATATGCCTCAAAACACCCCTACAGCACTTCAAACAGTTACCTCTGCATATGGGAGTCCATATATGTAAATCTGGACACAAAGTAATTCATGTACAGCAAGTACAAGAGTCAAATAACCTTCCTGCAAGTTGCAGCCAGCTCAAACATAGTCAAAACAAGGTGAATCTCAGCCCAAAAACTCCTCAAAGCGTCATATACATATGCCACCACAACTGGAAATCAATACATGATCATTTCATCATCCAACGAGGTCCTGTCTTCAAGAGCTAGTGTCATACAATGCATTTACTGTTCATAAACGGCCAAAGCCATGTCATTACATTTGTTTTCAGCTCCAAACATTAGCATTCAATCCCCTTCTTAGTCCACAAGACATTTACCAAACATATGCCAAGTCATACATCTCACAGGAGCCAACCAAAGTCATGGACTGCTTCAACATAAACCAATGCTTGCTGCCAACTGTTTATGACAGATTTTCAGCTTGTCATGAACTCTCAGATCGGTGTATTTTCTTCAAGAAATTGCAGCTCAAAGGCATGAAAAATAATGCATATGTCTTCCAGGATGTATGTATGCTTTAATGAGGTCTATACGGCATGTCAAATAGCTCCATTTTCCATCCAAGATCAAGTGTATGCTGCCTATTCCCTGTTTATAACAGGCCTGCACTTAATTTCAGATCTGTAACTCTGTCTCACAGTCCATAGCTGAGCTCCCAAGCAAGCATTAGAGCTCCAGGGTCTTGTTTGCAAGCATTTGATAGCTCAACCAATTGTGTTACCTTGATTTGCAGCCAAGGGAATCTCCTACATCAGCAGGCGCAATCACGCTCGCAACCTGGAGTGTGTTCCAGCAAATCTCCATCACAATGATGATCAATGCTCTCTCTAATGTGGTCAATGAAGCCTCCAAATGCTTCAGATAGGACCCAGGCACACTCCAATAGCAAAGAGAAACACAAATGACCTAACACTTACTCAGCATGAACAATGGCAGCCTGCTCCTCTTCACAAAGATCCTATCTCTTCAATCTTCAGGTCTTTTTCACTTTGTTAAGCTGCAAACAGCCCATCCAAGATGGCTCTACTACCATGTTGCAAGTTAGAGAAGGGTTGAGGCAACCTAGAGTAGCAATGTGCTATCTCCTCTCATTTCTCATTATTCCATAATCACACATAACTAAAGTGAATACAACACTTAGGTCTAACTAACCATCTCACTAACTGTGATTAAACCTAGAGTCACCGACTTATTCAATGTCTGCATATGGAGAAAACTTGACAACAACTAGGTGTCGGGTATACACTAACCAAAGGTGAAAGAGCTTAAAGTCTTAACACCATTCTCCTCATAACCTAAAGAAAGAACATGTCTCAATCCACGATCAAGAATCCAAAAAGAAACCTCATCAAATTCGACCAAAAGGTCGAGGGCACAAATCTTGCACACCGAAAGGAGATGGTACCCCAAAGCCGGCACATAAAGTACCTCGAATATATGGGCACCACCACGTCCATATGGAATAAGTGTTAGCCAGTCATTTCCTAGATAGTACGGACGTCAGTGCCACGTCAGCACCTGCAGTCGGACAGGTTACTACAGTCGAACAGTTTTTACTACAATCGGTTGCATTTAATGCAGCCAACCTGCTGCAGTTATTTCCTATTTTTCGGCTATTTATAGCCGGTTTTGTGGCACACTCCAACACACATTATTCAGTGATTTCAAATTCTAATCTTGAGATCTATTGGCTGAGACAGACTATGCTCCTGTGCTCGGGCTAACAGAGATCGAGGTCATCAAGTCAGAGACATACGCAGATATTTCCTCTGCCCCCATGTGTATTTTTGCACTCTTATACAGCATACTACACCGCGATTTTGTGCGTTTACACTGTCTCCTTTTCTCTCTCTCTCTCTCCTCTCTCTATGTTCACTCTCTCTTATCTCTGTTCTACGCTTCCACATCGCTGCACTCTGACATGGTATCAGAGCGGTGAAGATGGACTAACTGAGGGCTAAACCTATCTGAAGAGGAGATTTCAGCGCGACACAAGGCTGCGTTTCCAGGATTCGAGGATCAAGGCTGAAGCGAGTGTGGGCATGAGGGAAAGGAGTCTAATCGGTGAATTTGCTACAGGTTATTGCTATTCCAAGGGGAGGAAGGCTGCGTTTGAGGCCTTCCATTGTAGATTTTACTTTTTCATCGCCTCCGGCGGCGGGTGAAGAAGGTTTGGGCAGCGGAGGAATCAGTTCTAGAAGGCTACGCTTTCACAATCAAAGGGGGTTGCTTTTGCGTTTGTGCAGGTATTGCAGGTTAACATGTCTACAAAGACTGATTTGGAGTTCCAAGCGATCATGGACAGGAAGATGCCTATCCTACCGGCTCTTCCAACGGATCAAAAGCTTGATGGTGACAATTACCACATCTGGTGGGTGATGATGTTGGCCATTTTAGAGTCTTATGATTTGGCGAAACTGGTGATGGAGGAGATTAACAGGCCCTCAGTGAGGGATGAGTCCAAACTCTCTTCCAATGCTCGTGCAGAGTTGACCAAGGCCCAATCTCATTGGGACAAACTGAATGCCAAGATTCGATCTTTTCTGTTTCTGTCTTGCACCACAACTGTGATAGCTCACATCGAGCACTTGACGGTGGCTCATGAGATATGGCTGGAGCTCAATCAAATGTACAACCGGATGACCCTGATGAAGAGGCATGTTTTGCTACAAATGTAACAAGCAAACTCCTTTTCTTTGTCCTTCTTAGATTTGCCCTCCTTCTTCTTCTTTTGGTCCTTCCCCTTCTTCTAAGAGGATTGACCAACCAAGGCTTTAGATTTCAAAGCATTGGTACCTTTCAATTGCTCCTCTTGGTCCAAGACCACAGAAACCAACTCTTCTATAGACAAGTATTTCTTTACAACTAGCGATTGTTGTACGATTATGCTTGTTATCTATAGACAAGTATTTCTTTACAACCAACAATTTACGAGCTCAAATATCAACTATCTTGTTTGCTTTGATAATATGTCCTCCATGTTGATAGAGCATGAGGTGTCTTTGCCGTTATAGGGCAAGCTTTTATCTCAATATGGTGACCAACAAGAGGCATTTGCAGCTTCAAAGAGGGGTGACAAGAGGAATAAGACAAAGACCCAATCCTATCACTCTGGTAAGAAGGAACATATATGCAAGGATTGCAAGGATTTAGCAACATTGCAAAAGAAGAAGGAGAAGAGGGAATGCAGGATACGGACTCCTTTGATAAGTTGTCATCATCGTCTGACTCCAACTCTCATTCAAGTCCTCTTGCAAAGGAAAAAACCACAACTTGCAAGGGCTCGTCTTCCACGAGGAAGGGGAAAGCCACATGTCGGCCCCCTCTTTCATCTTCTAGTGTTTCGGTGCTAGAATCATCCCTCGTGACTCTCTAGTGCCAAAGAGAAAGTGTCAGAGGGTAGCAAAGGTGGGGCAACTAAGCCCTACCCATATGTTCCATACATGTGCAAAGAACCTAGAGAGGGGCTTCCCTTCCACATTGATATAGTTTCACAAGATTTGAAATCCTACAACTAGGATTGATACAATGATATCCAAGTCCATGAGAGTTATTTTGTTTGACACAGAGCTGGATTTACTCCTAGTTCGAGCTCACATGAGGAGACATGTTGGCAGTCTGGCCAAAGGCAGGGAATCCATGGTCACATTTACTCTTGCAAAGACATTGTTGACAAGCATAAAGAGTTGCTATGACTACTTCTTGTTTTCAAGAGCTAGTATAATCAACATTAAGATCAAGTTTTTCATGAGGCACCTAGATCATGGCTTAATCACTTACTACTTAGGTATCCATGGTTCATTCTTATTTTCATTGTTACATGTACTATTATGAGTCATTATCATTGTATATTGTATTGTAATTTATACCCTATCACCCATGACCTAAGAGTGGGTATTAGTGGATTCGTCATTAGTCAGCTATGTGTTTTTTTTTAGTCATGATGTGGGCTGCCTGATTGAGGGGGCCTCATATGGCTAACTGGTACTTTTTGTGCTAGCCGACCACATTTATGAAGGCTCATTATTACTAGCTAACTTGATCACATTTACGGCCTATTCATTGGTCAAGTGCTCCCTCCTCCACTCACTTCGACATATACCGTTATAGCAGGTTCCATTACAAACATGAAGCTAGTACTAATGCCCACGCAATGAGTGACTCACTATTGGATTTGTGTTATCTCTTATCTTTTTCCATTTCCTGAGCATCTATCTTTTGAGTTCTTCTGTTCCTTCATAGCATTTCTCTTCTCGCTTATATTTGTGCAATCTATCATAGCATATTTCTACACTTCCATCATTGCACTCTATTTTGACATGCTCCTACTAGTCACTCTACATGATACCTCTCCACACATTTTTTGATATTGTTTATATTTGCAAGGTTTTCTTTTAGACCCTATTTTGCTTTTCTGGATTTGGCTAATACTTTTAGCTCTTTGGATCTTTCCCAATCATACTAAAGCCTTCTACTATTTCCTTTTCGTAGATGCACTTTTGGACACTTTGCACGATATGGAAACTCAACAACATTGTCAACTTATGGAGATCTCTATATCAAACTCTTTCCGACAGCCTGTCACTTAAGGATTGAATAGAACTCAATATGATCTTTTCCATTAGCATTTTTTAAGTTTTTAGGCTGCATTTACCTACAGTTTCCTCCAGCCACTTTGAACATTGAGGTCATAAACTATACCTGTTTCACCCCAGTCCTTTTAATCTTTTTAGGCTGCATCCACTTGCAGTCTCCTCCAGCCACTTTGTACATTGAGGTCACAAATTGTACCTGTTTCACCCAATCTTTTTAACCTTTTTAGGCTGCATTCACCTGCAGTCTCCAGCCACTTTGTACATCAAGGTCATAAATTATACCTGTTTCACCCTAAAAAAGTCTTGTGTGTGAGATCAATGTAGGCAGACTAGTCTGAATGGCTTGCTTCTAAATCATGCCACCTGCCTTCCAGTCTCATGCTCTTGTCTCAGGTGCTTCTTTTTCATCGTCGTATGTAGGAGGGTCTCTGCAAGATTTTGATCCTTGGGTTACATTAGCAAGCTTAGAGACATGGTGGACATGGAAAACGTCTACATCTACCTTGCCATCCTGCTCTACTTTCGACCTTCGTCCTTGATATCAGTCCTGGGTCGTGTGCCTGGTGATACTTAGTCCGTTGTGCTTGAAGATTAGGAGTGTTTAGCGCGCGCGCGCCACACACACACACACTCTCTCTCTCTCTCACTCTCTCTCTCTCTCTCTCTCATAACACGAACAGAAGAACTTACGCTTGAGGTCAAACTCGTGCTGCTTCTTGCGCTTTGCGAGACTGTTCTTTTTCGACATGCCTGAATGAGCTCCCTGGGAATTGGGCAACTTGTCTGGGCTATCGTTCTTCTGATAGGTTTTATGGAATATGTTGGACTTTGAGTTATCTATACTTCTATCTAATATATCCTAGGTGCTCCGCGCCTAGCTCAGCCCGGCGCGAAGGGGCCGGCACGCTACGCGCCAGCTTTCTCCTGGCGTTTCGCGTCGAAATGTGAAGCACAAGTGGTTTATAATTTGTTCACACATTCTTTCACCTAGTAATGAGTCAAATAGTTTTGCAATCTTTAAACTTCATTATAATATCTAACAATTCAATACAATAACATTGATTATCTCAACCATAATAATTAGAAAAGATAACTGAAGTAAAAGTGATTTTTAAATATCATTGAAAGAATTTCAACTATAACAACAGGTAAATGGAAAAGAAAGTATATAATGTTTTCAAAAAGATAGTCGTACTGTCAAAAATCAACTATCGAAAAGAAAGCTTTCTCTTCTTAGATGAATTATCAACAGTGGATCTAGCATGGGGAACATGTGTGGGCGAAGCTGTGACACGGCCCGCTCCAGATTATACTGCAACATCTAAAAAAATGAAAAAAAAAGACTTTAGAAATAACAATATTAAATTTATAAAGCAAAACATTAAAGAAAATGGTGAGTAATAATTTCCTGGGGACGTGATATGATTGGCTCTAACATTAGTAGAGCAGTCGGCAGAATTTGGATGAAACTGATGCAAAGTCACAAAACATGATAAATCTCGAAACTCCCATTTACTCCAGTCATTCGGTATGTGTCTAGTGTGGGACCAAGATATGAAGTACTCAACATCTGTTTGTCCAACATAGTAGCATTGGATCCATCCAAAATATAAAATTTCTACATATAAAGGAGTGTTTCCATTAGTAAATCCATCATTGGGTAATCTTTCGATTACCCTAGCCAAAGTTCTATAGATAATATCATCCGTAGCAATAGTTCGCATTGCTTCTTGAAGTCTCATTTGATAAGGAGAGGCACGATAATATTCAAACACTGTTTGGGCCATCTATTAATAAAATTTAGAAAACATAAAAAGTAGTAATATTGATCAAATTTTAAAAAATGAAAAAAAATGAGTTTACAATATTGAAATTAGAAGACCAATTTAGAAGAGAAAAAGAGTTTGTAATGCATATTGTATAAATATTGTATAAAAAAACTTTATACATGATAATTTCTCAAAACTTACTTTTGTATAAATGCAAACAAAATTCATAGAAAATAAGTCAAACATGGTTTTATTCAAGGAATATAATATTTCAAAAAAGCATGAGAGATTAAAACATTTCATTTTTTGTTAAAGGAAAAAAACTGAACTTACTTTTCTTTGAAAACCTTAATACTTAAAAAGAACAGGAGACAGTAAAATAGTTCATTTTCTGATAATATATAATAATAAAAGAATAAATAAAATTTGATGATATTGCACCAAAAATATTATGCAAATATAATATGAGAAAAAAAACATTACAGTTATGATAGAAAGTTCAAATAACTTTTTATGGTAGAAATAATTTAAATACTATGTTCTCATATAGTAAAACAAACATATGTTTAACTCTACATAAAATCATGAATATCTATCCATACATGAGAGATATGATTAAAGCATTAAAGTATTAAATCAGAGAAAATAAGTCAAACTTGCTTTTCATCGACGAAGAACTCATTACTGAAAAAGAACATAAGAAAGTACAACACTACATTTTATATATATGTGAACAAAGAAGAAAAAAAGGCTTTGATTGTATTGAAATAAAAATATTATGCAAATATAATATGGGAGAACAAAGATTACACTTTTGAAAAAATAGAGGTTACGATACTTTCTGTAAAACTTCTTTATATACAATATTGATGGTACCATTTACCATGTCCTCTTTCTCATCAATCAAGACTTTCAATCTGTCCGAAGACTTTACTCTTAAGAAAGCAACATAGAGTTGACCATGAGTAAAGACTGGGGTTTTTAGATATATCCCCAAACATGATAACGTTTGGCCTTGAGATTTGTTGATTGTCATTGCAAATGCCAAACGGACTGGGAATTGCAAGCGTTTCATTGAGAAAGGAAGTTCCAGTGTAGTTGGGATGAAAGTTATCCTCGGGATAAAAACCCTGTCACCAATACTGGTCCCTGTAATTATCTCTGCATCAATGACCTTGTTATTGAAAGCCTTACATACCAGCCTAGTACCATTACATAAACCTTTAGAAGGATTTAAGTTCCTGAGCAATTTTATTGGAGCATTTACTTTGAGCAGCAAGATATGAGGAGGAATACCTCCACTGAGGTCAAGGGAATTTAGATATTCCACAGAATAGAGGAATGAGTTCTCCTCAGTTCTATCCACAGAATCAGCACTGTAGTATTGTTTAACCTCTCCCGACATCAGCTGCAATGCATGATTGTTTATCATTTCCACATCATTGTTTCGAGGTGCAAGAATGGCACGTCCACTAAAGAACATTTTGTAATGAATTACACAATTCATTTCACAATAGACAAAATTGATCAAGTCTTACATAGATCCTCCCTTTAACAACAATGCAAGTGGAATTTGCAATATATTATTAGTATGTGTCAAATCTTTTCCATCTCCAATATCTTGCAACCATGCAACAAACTGATCCTGATCTATGCGACCCACATATTCTGTGTAAGTTTCAAAACATTGAAATATTGCCATAAATTGGAACAACATATAGCAGCACCGATAATATCCTCACAGGTACCCTTTGGTACAATAGGTAACATTTGCCTAAGATCTCCACCTAGTAGAATAACTTTACCACCAAATGGCATATCACACTGCATTATATCCTTTAAAGTTTTGTCCAGTGCCTTAAAGGTATTACAATGCAACATAGGAGCTTCATCCCACAAAATAAGACTTGTCTCTTTTAACAGTGCTGCAAGATGACTTTGAACAGGTATATTGCATGTAGAATTATTATCTGCTTGCAATGGAATTTTGAACTTTGAATGGGCAGTACGACCATGTGGCAAAAGCAATGCAGCAATACCAGAGGATGTTGTAGCTATGGCAATGCAACCTTGACTGCAAAGCTTTGCAAGCAAACATTTGTATAGGAATGTTTTTCCAAAACCACCTGGTGCATTCCATACTTTTTCACACTGTGTCCTCATAACATCATGACAACAGGTGGTTCCGTGACGTTGAAATCTACAAAGCTGGCAATCTAAGAAAAATGGTCTATCCAAACCACTATCAATAGCATTCATTATTGCCATAAAATAATTTCTTTGTCCATCATTCAACATAGCTTGCATTGTTAAGAAGGTATTCTCTTGTTCTACCTTATCATATAGTTGTTCATCAAGGATCAAAGGATTTGTGTACTCTTGCATTGTCACCTCAGGCAATCCATGATACTCTGCCAAATTGCGTCCATGTTGATCTAAAAGTTTTTGAATACGCATCAACGCATGATTATTGGCCTCATCTTGCATATCAACATTTCGCCTATTTTGCAAGGAGAGTCGATGTTTTATATCCTCTATCAGCGGAACTAAGAACTCTTCCCATAGAGCCCTAGGTCGGGCAGGCGAACAAAATACCAAGATGGATGCAAACAAATTTCTTAATTGAGCACCGGTTTGCATCAATGCAGCTTCACGCAAACACATTTGCCATTCATCATCTGTTTCCAACATTCCTTTTGCAATGCAAGCCTCCTTAAAAGTTGAATATACCACATTATCAACCGTACGCAATGCCTCAAAGGATGTGCACCCCTTGCATACAGTGAGTAGTAGGCGCAAATAGTATTTTTCTCCACACGTAGGTGAAACAAAGTATATTCGACCACATGTGTTTCCTTGCTTTCTCTTTGTCCACATTTTTTTGTGTGCATTCCAAACCAAAAATATTGGAAAGTCTTGATAGAGAACTGTGTTAGCGTCAGGGTGCAAACGATTGCATGTAAACCATTCTGTGAGAGTTGTTTTTTGAGCATTTTCATTTTGCACCACATCAAAAATGTTATCAGAGTCATGAAAGGAAACAATATTCTCTCCAAGTAAATGTATTTGCAATCGTTGAATATCGGGTTTCTCATCATGAAGTTTGAATTCAAATATTCGCCAACATGATTCAGAAGCTGAAATATATCGTGCATCTAAGTACCTCTCAATCTCATCAATATTTTGTGCATCAATATTTTATGTGTCAATATCATTGGATCTGGAACCACGTGTACTTGTAAACCGAATGGTTGCTCGATCATGGCCCTTATATACATATTTATACAAATATTTGACAGCTGCAATTGTCGAGCAAACCTCAACATTTATGTGAGCACTATACTTGGAACTCAAATAAGGATTGTAAGGCACTATCCATCGGTTATCCAAGAGGTTACCATTAGCATTATGAGTCCTTCCATCCTCTCGACGTTTGTATAAAGGATAACCAGTTTTATCAACTGTAGTTGTATGTATAAACTTTTTTGGATAATCCTTTATACACTTTCTGTCCACCATGCAAGCACTTTTTGGATTGAACTCGCCACACAGACCATGTATGTTACATTTAGTAATAATTCGATACAAAACCAAAAACCTTTCCTTATCAAGTAGCTCAGCGCACACCAGTCTATCATAATGACATGCTTCTAGTGGCTTAAAGCGTGGTTCTAATATCAAGAGCGTATGTGAATGAGGCAAGCCTCTCTTTTGGAATTCTATGACAGACACATATCCAACAACTTTACCAAACAACTCATTTTTCACTATCGACTGCATCATGTCCTTATGTTTCAAATGAAAAACTCTAGCAGTTAAATCTGGTCGATCATGTGCAGTTTGACCAGGCAACAAAGCATCTGTAATTTCAGACCACTAGGATTGCATGTCATGGTGATAAACAAATCAGGTTTGCCTTTGCTATGCACAATTGCCATAGCATCTTGATATAATTTGTACATGAATCTTGGTCCACCTGTAAAGCTAGATGGCAATAGTATTCTCCTGCCCACACCAATCCCAGTGATATTAGTATCAACTGCATCTGAACCATTGACCATATCAGCTAATCCCCTATACATTTCAACTCGCAATGTTGCTTGATTACAACGACACCAAGCCAATCTACATTGTTCAATGCTACAATAAGCATCGACAATGTATTGTTGTAGCAAGCGACCACCACGCAAAAGACATGCATTAGTATCATCTCGAATCTGAAGTCGAAAAGCATAATACTACATTTGAGTGACACAATCTTTATTTGCAAGATTATTGGCATTAATATGAGCATCCATAAATGCATATGGAACTTTAGTATGCCATCCATCCTCTCCATTTGGAAAAAGAAGAACATATAATAGTGGCATATATGCCTTGTGTAAGTTAGAAATATAAATCAAATGGCCTTGTCGTGTGCGAACTTGAATGCTACGATGATCAAGTGTATAATCATCGCCTTGTCCAGGCATGATCGCAGCAACCTCACTTGTAGTGGGAACTGAATATCGTCTAGAGGTGGATCGATTTTGAAAAATGGACATTCTTATTTCTACTGATGGATTGCGTTGCAAGCTTGCACCAACTGCTATAAAGGCCTGTGCGTAAGCATTGTGATCATGCATCATTTGTTGAAGCTCTTGTAGTAAGTCTGGCAAAAGCCCAGGTAAAACCCCCATGCAATTCAATAACTCATGATCAGTGTCATAAATATAAAGTTATGCAAACTTTGGTATTTGTTGTCTATCCTCACTTGGCAATAGGGAACCCATCCGGTGATATATTGATCCATGAACTCGAAAAGTATAACCATTTCCATTTTGAGGCAAAAGCTCATCAATTTTTGCACCCATTGAAACAAAAGCCAATGCGCTATTATAAGCACATATATATTTTTTTGAACTCTCTACTTTGTGGATGTGTGCCATCAAGCAAATTACATAGAGGTTGTGGTGGCTGTTGTAGAGGTGGTAAAATTACTTTCCCTTCTCTACAGCAATGCTTTCCAATCGAAGTTCTACGCATTGTTTTAGTTTCACCGTGCCACAACTTAGCCATGCAATGGTGACAAACCTTGCAAAGGGTACCAATTGCATGCAAATTTGGTTTTTGGAAGAGCAAATTTGTTACTGATGGATGAATATCCAAATTAGGTGGCATGTCATGGAGAATTGAACAAAATCCACCATTTTGAGGTAGAAATATAGGAGCTTGAATCCTGTACTGGTCATGTACCATCTCAGTACTTGCACCTGCATTATGGATAGCTTCATTCTCTTCTTGGATAATGCGAGGCAATTGAACATCTAAGGACAATAATGGCGCACCAGGCATTTGAGCACTTATATCAATTGTATTTGTTGTAGTGCGATGCAATTGTTGTAATTGCGTTCTTGCTCTTGCCTTGTGTCTATGTTCAGCTCTAGTAGCATCAAGCATTTGCCTACAATTTCTTAATTCACCATCTGGATTATTTGTGTTTCCATTTCTTTGTCGACTTGTGCTACGTACCCCCACTCCGAAGGGTCAATTCATGGTTATCCAACATCTCAACATCTATATTGCGGATAGTTGCATTGTCTCCTTGATGAATAGGAGGTGGTTGAACTTTCAACAATAACAATGGTGCAACTGGCATTTGGACACTTGTAGCTTGGATGCCATTGTATCTATCTCTATCTATGATAGCATGATGCAGTTGTTGTAATTCTGTTCTAACTATTGCCCATGTGCATACGTTCAACTCTCGTAACATTAAGCATTTGCCTACACACACTCAAGCCACCATTAGGATTATATTGTTGAGTTGTGGTAGACATCTGAACCTGAAAGGATACCAAATCATGAGCAGCACAGCAAGATGCAGGGCGAAATTGATTGGTTTGATATAGCTGATTTGGGATTTGAACATCCATATAGTTTCCATTTGCATGATGTTGTTCATACATATCTCTTGCATGGTCACGAACATGTAATTTAGTCCTAACTCTTGCAACGTGCCTACGTTTATGTCTAGTAATTTTGAGCATTTCCCTACGTGCACGTAATACACGATCTTTAGGCAAAGAATGTGTTGGAAGTACCACTGTCGAGAAAAACCTGAGATAAAAAGAAAAATGTACTTTGATATTAGTATTTACAAATGCGAAGTTTTTTGAAACGTTATTATAGTCTATACTATGATAAAGATTATAATTTCACATAGAGGATAATGTAATCTCACATAGGCAAGAATATAAATTGAAATAGCATATTACGTCATTGTCGTGAGGGATACATAAGTCCTCACGGGTATTGAGAGAAAGAGAGAACATTTTTTAAAAGTAATTGCATACTTTTATGACCTAGGCGTACTAAAATTTCTTCCTATCTCTTAGGGAAGACTTTAGCAAAGATATACCTCAAGAAAAATTTGTTCTAAACACTATTTCAATATAAAAATTGAAGATTATAACATTACATAAGCAACAATATAATCTTATATGTGCAAGAATATAAATTGAAAGAGCATATCATGTCATTATCATGGTGGATACAAAAGTCCAAATCACATGAAAATTCTCAAACCCAACAATAGAATGACATATCTATCGAAGGATCTGACAAAAAGTTATTGAAATCCTTAGATATGCTAAGAGAACTATGCATTGGATGATAAACTCATGCGATGATTCAATAGGTTCAACATTGCAGAGAACCTATTGAGGCAAACTTTTAGAGATGTGACATGCACATCGAGGCAAATGCTCTCAGGTGCAAGCACGCTTGCATTCTTTTGAGCCAGTAATTCACACACTCCACCCTCTATACGATTATTGCTCTTAGCAAGGTCTCGCAACTTTTCTGCATGGTCTTCCAAAGCACACCGTGGCCAGTGCTTGCGAACCAACTCATAGATTTCTCCTATATAGTCCTTTATTTCATCTATCTCGTCTTGCAAAATTATCCCATTAGCCAAGCCTCCTTCATATTTTTCTGCCAGGATTTTTTCGATTATTTGAAGGCGATCACCAAAGTTTTGACAGAAGGAGTTCGAAACTCTTTGATGTTTGTTTAAACTCTTGATTTGCTTCTCAATTGCATCCAACCGATGCATGAGCTTTAGGGATACAACGGAAGTGTTGTGTCCTTTGACATGTTTGAGGGCACGCCGTACTGACTTCCTCCTAGCTATGTCTTTGGCTTTACGCACATTCATTCGTGCATTGGGAGTACACAAAACAATGTCTAGTACATGGACATTGTTTCTTGCATCAAATGTTTCAGCATGCTCCATATTGCCATGGTTACACAAAATATTAAGAGATGAGAGAGAGAGAGAGAGAGAGAGAGAGAGAGAGAGAGAGAGAGAGAGAATATTTTTAAAAAGTAATTGAATACTTTCATGACCTAGGCGCACCAAAGTATTACAATATTTATGCATGCATAAGAGAGACACAATGAGACTATGTCGAGAAAATATTTGACACATCTTTTTCTCCACGTCAAAGCATGAATATCCATACACACATGAGGGACATCATAAAAGCATTAAACTATTACAGTATTCAAGCATTAATTAAAACTTAAATGAACAAAATATTAAGTTTTTTAAGTTTTAATAAACAATCTAATTACTTTATTTATCAACATTAACGCATCTTTAACTCTATATTAAACCATGAATATTCACACAGGTATTAAAGACAAAGTGTGTATCGATAAAGAAAAACATTTTACATGCAATAAATTACAATATTTAAATTTCAACTTTGTAACTTTTAGACAACACATAATACACATTAATTAATAACACATATACACATATCAATACATAACATTAACACAAACATAACAATATTATCACACATCCTCTCTATAACATACTTAACACACATTCATTTTTAAATGCATAATACACATTAATTATTAGCACATATATGAGCAGGAGAGATGACGTGAACACCATGATCCCACCTAGAGAGGAAGGGCCAAGCCCGAGCACCCATGTGTCGAAAATCATGCCGCCTCCTCCAAAAGAAGGCAAGGGCAAGGAACCAATCATGCCCATTACTACCCTCCTAGTGTGAACCATGCCCACCACAGTCACAATCACCTAGGGCTCCATGCCAAAAGATACCTTGTAAATAAGGAGATGACCCAAGGGACCAGAGATGGTACCCCAATGATAGGGACCAAGAGACCAGGTACAACAGCAACTGATGCCGAGTCTAGGCAAGATCCAAAGAGGTAGAAGGTGGAAAATCCCAATGCCATAGACATCTGCGCCATGGCTAGACTTATCGAAGCCACTAGATGCACCTACCCCTAGGGGTTCTCAAGTTAGGTGCGTCTGGTGGCTTCGATCAGCTGGCTCCGTCCCTAACCCCCTCATTTTGTTCCCCACTTCATGCTTAGGGAACATCAAGGGTAGGACATGCCTAGGGAGGTAACACTCGCATATGGTTAGACTTGTCACCCTAAGCTACACGCATCGCACCTCCCTTATGCACAAAATGGGTCCTTAAGTGAGGGACAACACCTAGGCTTTGCCTATGGTTCTCAACCCAACTCCTAGTTCCACTAGCATAAGCATGATGCACTACACGGCAAAGCAGGCACACCCCCAGGTAGTGCACCTTCTTTTCTTTTCAGGTACAAACAAAGGCCCCAACCCCCAACTTTGGAGGCCCCATCATCCATGCAATGCGCTCTTGGCCTCCACTACCTTAAGTGGGTGACTTGTTTCTTCCCGAAACCAATTTCCTCGAGATCCCATCATCCATCGACTCACATGACCACCTTTTAAGTCATCGAACCTTCATCAACTCAAAACCATGTGTCTTGGAACTAGCACCCATATAATAGAGGGGTCATCTTATATGACATGTCACCATGCAGACAAACCATAGTAGGTATACAGACCTAGGCAACCCCAGTCAAAAAGTGAATGAAGAGCTCATTTGGAAAAGTGTAGAGGAGATGGCAATCTCAAAAAAAAAGGAGGGAGCTCCAACTACCTTAACAAGGCCCTGTCAAGGATGAAGGATGCTCTCACAAAGACGACGGAGAGCACCGAATGGTCTAGCAAGGCTCTCTCAAGGATGAGGGAGAACTCTCAAGGACTCACAAGGAAAGTGCGAGACACAATGTAAATTTTTTTATAAGGCATGCATGTTTCCTCTAGTGCAAGTGGTGAACTATACACAAAAATAGGTGAAGGGATGGGGCAACTTGAAGGGAATAGAAAAACACCAACTTGAGATCGCATCATGGCAAACCGCAAAGGGCAGGATGACGGATCTGTCCAACACCATATTCAATTTCAAAGGACAGATCCACTCAAGGCCAACGTCAAAGAGGGACACCCTAACTTCATTTTCAATCAACTACTACCCATCAATGCCATAAAACTGGCACTAAACTAGGAGGGGGATAATGTTAACCTCAGCACAAGAAGAAAGTGGAAAAGCACAAGTTGGGTCACTTAAAAGAGGTGGCCTCGAAGGAAATTAGACACAACGGAGGAAGCAAGAAGGGAAATGGCCAAAAGTGCAAGGCCATCTCAAAAGCCAAGTCAAAGGCATAAGCATATTTTTAAAATGCAAGGGAGTCACCAAAATTTTGTAAAAGAGCGCTAGGCTCCCTCTTTTACAAATTGTAAAGGTAGATGGGCGGTAGAAAGGAAGCTAGGAAGAAGATAGGAGGACAATGAGAAAGAAGGCCTAGGCTGCCATAGCCGGCATGTAAAAAGGGGATAAAAGGATGACTGCCCAAAAGAGATTTATGGTTTTATATATAAACTCAAAAAGTGATTGAGAAGCTCATTCTTTGGTGTGTGGCAAAGTGGACTCTTCTTCTTCTCTTCTTCTCTTCTCTTGCTTGCTTACTTATGAGTGCTTGAGGGAGGGAGTGTGAGTGAGTGTGTGAGGGTGAGGGATCTTGGAGGTAAAGCCCTCCACTATCTCCTCTCTTCTTTTTCTCTTGTCTTCTCTTATCTCATCTCGCACATGGCTATGGAGGATGGAGCTTGGAGGAAGAGGCTTGAGGATGCTTGAGCTTGTATCACAAATCGTGGAGCTATTGGAGTGCTTGAGAGAGGAAGCAACTCAATCGGACATCAAGGTAAGCTCACTACACTCATAGAGAAGGATAGCGTGTCAGCTATGTGAGAGGTAGCCATTAGTGCTCTCTTGAACACTTGAAGGAATAAGAGGTCCGTGGGTCTTAGCAGTTTAGCAAGAGTTCCCTCTACAATGCTTATGGGATGTACGATTTATTTACACTTTGGGTTCATGATAATCTTTGATACTATTGGTCTATGCTTAGTCACTACTAGTTGCATTGTTTGTATCCAGTTGCTACTTAGATATCCATGGTAGTGGAAGCTTTCTTTTTTGGGAATTTGGCCCATAGTTGGATTGATGTATATTGTTATCTTTATTTTAGTATTGTGTAATTACATTTTTCAACATTGTCTTGGAGAGCAAACATTGTATTTTGGTAGTCTATTGCTTGCAGATGTGGTGGATAGCTCTATACTTTGGTATTCCCCTTATATTTTACCCTTATTTTGGCTGAGTTTTGGGGGCTGATTTGTAGCCTTTTACAATAGCCCATTAACTTAGACTTTGCATTGGTATACTATCGTTATGGATGGTTCTTTAAATGATAGTGCTATTCTCAAATAAAAAAGCTTGATGGTACAAATTTCACCTATTAGAAGACACAAATATGGTAGATATTGGCTCAAAAGAAGCGAGTTAAGCTATTGAAAACTAGAGTGTAAAGCCCAAAGGCATGGATCAGGATGATTGGGATGAGTTATGTAAATTTACCCTTATATTGTCATTGTCTAAACATGTTTACTCAATGTTGTTGCATCTAAGGATAATGAATAGTTATGGGAAAAGCTATGAAATCTTTATGACAAGAAAAGTCTGACATCACAAATGTATAGGTTGAAATAACTTATGGACCTTTGAAGGAAGGTACTAGTGTGTCCTCACATTTAATGAATTTTACTTAATTTTTAGCCAGTTGATTTCACAAAATATTGAGTTCAAGGATAACCTTTCTCCCTAATTCTTTCTTGTGACACTTCCCTAGTCATGGCACACTTTTTGTATACCCATGTGTGCTAATATACCTAAGGATGGCTTGAAACTCAAGGATGTTAAGGGTGCTTTATTGTTGAGTGTTGAAATGATTGTATTTTTAGCTATTTTATATTGATATTTGGATGGTTTTTAGTTGATATGAGGGTGCGTTGATAGAATTTTGATGACTTTAGAAGTGTTTTGGGATAGTTTAATTATGTTTGGGAGAGTTGTGATGGTTTTTGTTTGATATTCTGATAGGTCTTGCGGTGAGTATGTTTGGTTCTGTTATAGTCTATTTTGCCTCTATTTTGATATACTGGTGAGGTTGATATTGTGAATAAGTCTTTTAAGGATTGATTGAGAGTGTGTTGAATGGTTTTGGATGGTTTGAAGTGGTTTTTGTTGAAGTTGTATGATTTTTATGCTTTCTATTTATCCTTTGTTGTTGAGCTTCTGTAGAGCCTTTGTCTCTATTATGTTTTTGTTCAGTTTGCTCTGTGAATGTTTTGTGGGATGGATGTTTATCTTGGGAATAATTTTTAATCTTGGAAGAGGAAGAATGCAGGCTCAAAATAGCTCAAAGAAGTGAAAGAAGTAGCTAAAAAGACTTGAAGTGAAGATTGAAGTGATAGTGACAGTACTGAGCTCTCAAGGGATACTGTAGTGGCTCTAGTGGATCTTCATATCTGACATACCTCTTGGGAGGGGTATCCACAACCAAGAGAGGATTATTGAAGATTAATTATTGTAATTTCATTGCACTATTGAGTGAGGATATGTGTGAGAGAGATAGAGTATGAGAGATAGTCATTTTCTATGCTAAAAGACATTGTATCTACATGAGAGACTATGAAGACATTGAAGATGAATACTACGTGATAAAATTCCATTACAAGTGGAGAATTCTTTTATTTTTTTGCGATTCTTTGATGGATTCTATGAATAATATGAAGAATGTTGTTAACCCCAACACGAAGAAAGCAAAAGGAAGTGGAAAAGACGCAGAGCAAAGGCGGAAAAAAGGTAGCCTGACTGAAGAAAGAAAAGGAGAAAAGGCCAAAAGCGCAAGGGCAACCTTAAAAGTCCAAGGCAAAGGCAAAAGGGGAAGGGCGCATTTTAAAATAAAAAGGCGCACCTTGAAATCTTGTAAAAGAGCGCTAGGCTCTCACCCGTGCAATTTGTAAATGTAGACGGGCGGTGGACAGGAAGCTAGGAAGATAGAAGGACAATGGGAAAAAGGGCCTAGGCTATGGCCGGCCATGTAAAAAGGGGAAAAGGGGATGACCGCCCAAAAGGGATTTAGGGTTTTGTATATAAAGTTGAAAAGTGAATGAGAAGCTGATTCTTGTGTGTGGGCAAAAGTAGCTCTCCTATTCTTCTTCTTCTTCTTGTTTTTGCTTGCTTGAGCTTGTGCTTGAGAGAGGGAGTGTGAGAGTGCGAGGGAGTGAGTGTGTGAGGGTGAGGGACCGAGGAGGAGAAGCTCTCCATCGTCTCCTCTCTTCTTCTCTTCTCTTCTCTTCTCTTGTCTTACTCGCGACAATGGAGCTTGGAGCGTGGAGCTTGAGGATGGAGCTTGCTTGAAGCTTGCACTTGGATCGTGGAGCTATCGGAGTGCGCGGGAGAGGAGGTAACTCGAACGGCATCAAGGTAAGCTCACTACACCCGTAGATATGGATGGCGCGTCGACTATGTGAGAGGTAGCCATTAGTGCTCAGCTTGGAACGCTTGAAACAATAAGCGGTCCGAGGGTCTTGGCGATTGAGTGAAGGCTCCCACATTTTGGTTCCGTTGCCGGGACCAACGGATTCAGGCCTTGAGCGCTTGCGCGCTTCGAATCGAGCATCAAAGTAAGGGGTTTCCCCCAAACCGGTGCTTGAGGTAGATAGGTAGAAAGCGAGGGGGTTGAAGATGGTATTCGATCTCCTTGGCAAGTAGGTTTGTTGCTTTCTTGAGATTTATGTGGTGGAATGAAGTAGTGTAGGTATTTACTTTATGAATTGGGTGCATTAGGGTAGGAAAAAACAAAGAAAAAGAAGAAAAACAAGCAAACAGTAGGGTTTTCTGTTGCTGTATAACAGGCTAAAACAGGGAAACAGGGGACCAGATTCAAGTTTTTGGGTGAGACAGTGACAGGGAACTAGCTGTAAGGTTCTGCAGTGCTGGGAAAGGACCTTCAGAGGCCTGGGAGGCCAGGACAGACCTCAGTTCCTTGGTTTGCCTTGTGAGAGAGAGAGAGAGAGAGAGAGAGAGAGAACTTCTAGTTCACAGGATGAGGAAGCGCTACCCTGATTTCTAGGCACCGGCGATTCGTGCTGCTCCAGATGAGTCTGGTGTTTTCCAACAAGTGCCCTAATCAGATCTAGAAAGTTTGTGGTGATCGTGTGCAGCAGACAGTGAGGAGGGGTCAAACTTGCGGGAATAGCGCCCGCCACCGATGCAGTCGGACCAACTCGCAGTGGTCCGATTCCCAGAATCGGACCGTCCGACTGAGAGTGAGTCAGACCAGTCTGGTCCGATTCCCAGAATCGGACTAGCTCGATCGGACGTGCCACGTGGCACTTGGACCACTCAGATTCGGACCAACCCGTCCGACTTGGACACTTGGACACTCAGACCAATCCATAATCGGACCAGCCCAGAATCGGACCACCCTGTCCGATCCGATTCCCAGAATCGGACCACTTTGAAAATCAGACCACTTTTTGATCCGACTCCCAAAATTGGACGTGACCAAAATCGGACCACTAGGCCGATCGGATCAACCCAAAATTGGACGTCCGATTCTGATAATCAGACTCTTGAAAATCGGACATCTTAGAATCGGACCAAAGAACTGTCAAAATCGGACAGGTATCCAGAACACAAATTCTGGCGCATCTAAACTCCGAAATTGACCCCAAAAGACCACGTAGAGCTAAAGGCACATCACAGATCCATCACTGGGCTGAAACTTAGAGCACATAGTTCAAAATTTGGCTATAAACAGTCCTCCAAATTGCATATGGCGTCTACCGTAACGGCCCTGTGGGCCAGGGGGGACTGCCCCCCCCGAACCCCCGCAGAGGGGGCTCTGCCCCCTCCGCACCTCCCCCGAGTAGGTTGGAGAGAAAATGCGCACAGTGACAGGTCTTCCTAATTGGACCCTAGTGAAATAATGGCTCTACGCCAGCATGGAGTCTCACTTGCAATAGAGCAACCAAAAGCCCATACCCGAACAGAGAGAAACAAAGACCCTAGAACATCAATGGGCCAATCTAGCCATCAAGGGCAAAAAGGCCACACCACGAGAACACAAAGACATTGTGTTCAAATCGTGTCTAGTCAGAGCAAAATGCAACTTCAGCAAGCTACAAATGCGAAGGTGACTAGACGTGACACTCTTGACGAGAAATGTACCTCGAATAGCACTACACTGACGATCCAAGACAGCAATGGAGAATCCACATCTGGTCGTGCAGTCGAGAACTCAAAGGCATCTGTCAGAAGGCTTAAATTTACAAGCCAGGACCCGGAAGATGAAGACATAGTACCACCTGCTTATCTTAGGGTCAAACTCACCGCGAAAAGAGAGCATATTATCGATGCTCTGATTGATGAAGGAGCAGATTTTAACATCTTGACCTATGAATCATGGACCCTACTAGGCCAACCAGAGCTCACACCGACTAGTGCAACTCTTAGCCCCTATGGGGGACACCCACAAGCACTCATAGGGAAGTGCAAAATCCTTACGACAATTGAAATGGAAAGCTTGCCTATCCTATTTCATGTTCCTTCAAAAAGTGCTAGCTGCAGGAAAGAAACCCTCCTGGGAAGACCCTTCAAAAGGGCGACCAAATGTGAGGCTGACTATGTAGCACAGAGGATACACCTGACACTACCGGGTGTGAGGATAGTCACCATCTTTAGCAAGGGTGACCTCATCGAACCTCAAGGGAAAGGCAAGGAAGGTGATGACATAACAGTCAAGCCTACAAACGAGGGCAAGGACTTGTTGGAAGAGTTGATACAAGCACAGGTCGAACAATGAGAACCAGTGAGTGAGGCCATGTCGGAAACAAGAAGGTCGAGACAAGGCCAAGGACAGGGTTTGGACTCACAAATATCGTAGAAGACCACGAAAGAAGCCCAAGCCTTATAGGTGAAGGCATCGATGGAGAGCTAGCACAACGCCACGATGGATATCCAAAGCGTTGCTTCGTGCTCAAGGGTATTATGCAGGCAACCAATGGATTTGGGTACCAAAACCCCCTGCTAAACCTCCTCTATTAGCCGAAGGCCAGAGTGCCTCAAAAGCATGGCACAAGAGGAAATTTAAGAGAAACTCTAGGTCTCAAGGCAAGAAACCGGACATGATTGTTCGAAGGAAAGAACCTCAGCCTAGCATGCTAAATAGACAGATGTCATATGCAGCCATTGAGCATGCACAAAAATCGTTAGTGCCCAATGAGCCTTTGATTTCCCAAGGGGAAAACAAGCATCATAGGCACAACATTGCTCAAGGCAAGGCTGATCACTCAACAAAGCAAATGGCACAATCGCTTAATAGCCTCGAGCAAATCATTCAGCCAGTGCCAAGTCCACCTATGAGTCCTAGGTCTCCTATATCCTCTTTTTCCAAACGAACACAGGAAGCACAGCAGCGGTTGTCAAGGGAAACTACTCAATTCCAATCTCTATCTCCATCTAAGCTTCTAAATATCCAAGAGGTGGGACATGACGCCATCTATAGCTCTCGACCCAAGGATATGCATGAGCAACCTAATGTGACTAGATCAACTCATGCTCGATCTACACAGATGAGTGCTCAAAGGGCAACAAAAGACACGACCACTTCTGATCGCCCTAGGGACTTGACACCGCAATCCACCAAGGGTAGCCAGCCCACTAAACTAGCTGCTACTACTTCCAATCAGGGATCACAGCAGTCACAGCCCTTGCCCGTGACAATACCCTATGTGGAACGTGTCCTTAGAAGTTCACCTATGGAAGAGGTGTTGCAACCAACTTCCTCGAAAACTCCAGCACTTTCAAAGGGCCTAAAGCCTAGGCTGGAGGAGTTAAACTCAAGGGAGCTGGCAGAAGAGCGGGAGGTAATTGGGCTCTCACAACCCAGCGAGGCTATTCAGCAGGCCACGGCCATGTCCCGTAAGGCCACACTAGAGGAAGAGAAGGTTGAGGCCCAACCAAGCACATCAACGGCTGATCTAGTCCAAGGTCCTGAGTCGTTGAGAGGGGCACCTTCATTGACCAAGAAAAAGAGGAGAAAGCAGAGAAAACAACAACAGTTGCAGGTGGTTGTGGACCCCAAGAACATTGAGACGAAGGGCGCTGGAGAGCTGATGAATAAAGCATCGAGTCCATCCACCAATGAACCCACTGATGCCCCTCCTAATAGCGGTGAAACCTCAGACACATCTGTGTGCTCTGACAAACCAAAGCAACAGTTGCCATCAACAGCTACTTGCAACACTCTATCCACTGACAATAGAACTCACATTGATCAATCAAGAGTGGATGCAACGCTGTCACAACAGGGTGACAAATCTATGCCAGTCACATCCGAGAAGAACCGTGATGAAATAGCAGCAAAACCTCAGTAGAAATGTGAGAATCCCAAGAGCATAAGAAATCCTAGCATTGACCAATCTTGCTCATCTAGGCCTGAGCCCCCAGCCATGCTAAAGCCTAAGGAAACTCTTAGAACTTTGCATGAGATAGCAACAGAGCAAGCCCTCGTTGAATATAGAAGTGTCGCAGAATGCTTAACTGAGTTGGAGGCTAAGCTCAAAGTGGTCGCGCGTATCTACGTCCTTACGGACATGGGCACGATCCCCAAGGAGCAGCTTGGAGATTACTTGACCTTTCCTCTATCATGGGAAGAACAAGAACATCTTAACGGGCACTACGACAGGCTCCTGCATGAACATATGCGACTCATCCCTGACGAGGAGGCTGACGAACTGTGCTTAACCGTCACGTTCAATGAAGTGCTATGCCGACCGAATCTCGTAGACATAGAGCTACTAAAGCGACTGTCAGCAGGCCAGAGTCAATTTGAGCAACGTTGGTGCGAAAGCCGCATTGTAATGGCCGAACTAGGGGCTCAGATCATGACGGTCTCAGAAGAGCGACTGGCCACATGGCGGTCTCAAAGAGACCCAACCTACGTGGCACCAACTTCCCTTCGAGTGCTCACTGACATTCGGGGTACGGACTTAGCTGGGACTAGGCTATAGGGCCCTTTGATTGATAAGGTTCTCACTGAGGAGGAGTTACATATTGCCAGTAGACTCGGTCAAGGTTCCATGCTACTCGACGTGGCAAAATATCTATCAGTATTAAGTCAGTTGCCACGAATAGTAGATGCGTGTGCCACGCTCCGGTACAACCCCGAGTTCTACACTTGGTTCTTATCCTCGTGAAGTGACATGGATTCATAAATATGTACATAAATAAACACTGCTTTTTGTGTCACCGTGTATAAACAACGTCAACACACACAAGCAATGATAGTCAGGCGCAGGGAAAAGAGTGGGGTCAGATAAACTAAGCTCCTCAAGTCCTCCTCTCATCATGCATTTAAAAGTGTGTGACCAGCCCCACCTCCAGGTGAGAGCATGCAACCCACATTGCCGCCATAGGAAGCCTTGACCAACAACTCTGATGGTGTAGACAGGGTGTAGTCCTTTCCAATACACCTGCTTCCCTTTTTGGTCTATCCTTTCGAGGATGTGCCCTGTCCCACTCCACTACAACCAGTCCATGCGACTTAGCATAAACTAATATCCACTAATGACTGGAGGCCACGCGAACATCAGCATGGGGGCCATTCCTCTACAACAAACACCGCATGCCTCACCCCTCCCCTTCTTGTCATATGCGCTTCATAAACCACACTAAAATCCCTTCCATGGAAACAGTTGTATCCTGTATCAAGGTCTAACCCTTGGATTGCGTCTTGCAGGTTTCCTTTTGCGGCGAAACGCATGGAGAATCATGGAGATCTAGCATGCAAAGATGCTATTCGCAGAAGGCGGGAGCATGTGGCACGCGCCCCTCCACCGGAGCTCTATGTGCCCACCATCAAAAGGTATGCCAAGAAGCGAGGCCCTAAGCGACACTGGCCAGGGCGAAGGCTGAAGAATCCTCGAGTCAAGAAAGTCGAGACTCGAAACGCGCAACAGGTGGCAGCACTAGTGGTATGAACTCCCAGCTCCCGCTCGGGCCCCAGATGCTCAAAGGCAGAAAGGGCAGCTCGAGAAAGAGAAGAATTTAATGAATTATTTAAAGACATTTTGGAGACGGTAGCGGGCCGGGATTACACCATTCATGTCCCGGCCGACATGTTCCCTGCTCACCCCCACGGGAGCCCCACACCAGCAGAGCCCCAATCACCCGGCCACCCAGACTCGCCCCGCCTCGTACAAATCGAGTAGCCCATGATGCATAAAGGGCTTATCAAATGATAACTGGCCATAACTTTTTGTTTTTAAATGGTTAAGTGTTCCAGACTTGTTAAGTGTTGACATGTTCCCGACTTGTATGAACTTTTTATATCTGCGTTTAATATATTTTACGCCTTTAGCAAAGAAAAAGCTAATCAAGCGCAGGTGATAAATGTCTAAGTCAACACCATAGAATTCAGATCAGTGATGTCTCCTTGCATTGCACTGGCTTATTATAGTTGCGGCATATGCCATGCATGTACTCTCATGAAGCGACAAGTGGATACAGGATGGGACAGATCTTTGGGCGAAAGTGTTCAATGCTCGATCATCGCAAGACCATCGACCCCCCAAGGAGCCGCGGCAAAGCCACCCTACCGAAATCACGAATCACCCTTGCCAACCACCCACATTTCATGGCCCAAAACACATCCATGGGCCACGCCCCCTTTCTCGGCCAAGCTCTATAGTTGGCTCACAGCAGTCGTTACCTCAATTGTACCTACATCGCATGTGCCGCAAGGAGGGTTGCAATATCTCAAGTGTATCTCCCCCTTTCGCCAACTGCTTCTCTAACAACGAGGCTAGGGCACGATCATCATTGTACTATCCATTTTCTGAGCCTTCGAAGCTTGACATTTTCCAACCCATTGAAAGGGTGATAGCCTCAACATATTGTAATGGTTGTACTCAGGCAAATTTAAAAAAAAAAGGAAAAGAAAAGAAGAAAAGAAAAGAAAAAGAAATGAATGGAAAGATAAGAAGCACCCACGATCACAGCACAGCACCTAGGGGTCCTCAAATTAGGTACGTCTGGTGACCTTGGTCGACCAGCTTCGTCCCTAGTCCCCTAGCCCCTTACAATCACCCACAATTGTTCAGGGCACATCAAGGGCAGGACATACCTGGGGAGCTTGTCTTGCCTAGGGTTAGACCTGTCACCCCGACCCACTTGCACAATTTTCTTTTGCACTCTGCCTTAGTACCATTGCAATCAGTGGTAATAAGCACCACACGATTGGCCATGAAACGTACACCATACTCATCAAGCAAGTCCAATAGCTTCCAGCTACTGAAAATGCGGTGTCCTTGTATTCAATTAGGCTACATCGTGCAGTTACAATGCAAATGATGTCTCATATACCTTCACGTGTACTCCTTCTCCACATGGACAACTTTGCTTCATCCATGCATTGTTATGAGAAACTAGCCCATGGTCTTCTAACTATGTAATATCTAAGTATGCACGAGCACTCACATAATATCTGCACCGAAGTATATCCACAGTTTGGGTCCTCAAGTGCATGACAATACTCTAAGCTTGCTTAGAGTTCGACCTGTGTCCCAAACTAATCAAAATATGTCTTGTGCATGATGAGAAGCCTAGCACTACCCTTGTGAGGTTTCCCAATTGCAGGTATAAGGTGTTGTTCGCTCTTCATCAACACTCAACTTTGAATGCTTGTCCCTTACCATCCAACAAGCCTGCAAAGAATCGTCATGTGCAGAATCCCCAACAAACCAACACTTGTGTTGGCCATCACTGCAATCCCCAACACAGCATAGCCCTACCACCAACTCCAACAACCTTCCACCAGCCACCTTGGCCACCAACAGGCCCCGAGGACCTTCTGCCACACCACCACCAACACTCCTCCACGAAAACCACAGGCATCCTTGTCACCCACATCTTCGGTGCATGCTACAGCCTGCTACCTATGACGGTGAGAGCCATGGGACTGGCACTCATCTAGGAGGGGGGTAATGTTAACCCCAACATGAAGAAAGCAAAAGGAAGTGGAAAAGACGCAGGGCAAAGGCGGAAAAAAGGTAGCCTGACTGAAGAAAGAAAAGGAGAAAAGGCCAAAAGCGCAAGGGCAACCTTAAAAGTCCAAGGCAAAGGCAAAAGGGGAAGGGCGCATTTTAAAATAAAAAGGCGCACCCTGAAATCTTGTAAAAGAGCGCTGGGCTCTCACCCGTGCAATTTGTAAATGTAGACGAGCGGTGGACAGGAAGCTAGGAAGATAGAAGGACAATGGGAAAAAGGGCCTAGGCTATGGCCGGCCATGTAAAAAGGGGAAAAGGGGATGACCGCCCAAAAGGGATTTAGGGTTTTGTATATAAAGTTGAAAAGTGAATGAGAAGCTGATTCTTGTGTGTGGCCAAAAGTAGCTCTCTTCTTCTTCTTCTTCTTCTTGTTCTTGCTTGCTTGAGCTTGTGCTTGAGAGAGGGAGTGTGAGAGTGCGAGGGAATGAGTGTGTGAGGGTGAGGGACCGAGGAGGAAAAGCTCTCCATCGTCTCCTCTCTTCTTCTCTTCTCTTCTCTTCTCTTCTCTTGTCTTGCTCACGGCAATGGAGCTTGGAGCGTGGAGCTTGAGGATGGAGCTTGCTTGAAGCTTGAACTTGGATCATGGAGCTACCGGAGTGCGCGGGAGAGGAGGTAACTCGAACGGCATTAAGGTAAGCTCACTACACCTGTAGATATGGATGGCGCGTCGGCTATGTGAGAGGTAGCCATTAGTGCTCGGCTTGGAATGCTTGAAACAATAAGCGGTCCAAGGGTCTTGGCGGTTGAGTGAAGGCTCCCACAAATGTGATCAATTTTTTTGAAGATTAAGTTATGGGAGATTCTTTTGATGATGCTACATGAAGATTTGCTATGCCTGGTATTCTTTTTCCTATTGTGGTTATTTAAAGAATGAAAACAAGCTTGTTGATGAATACAAGATAGATTTTCTTACATTAAAATCCCTATTTCTTTGATCTTATCTTGAGAGATCCATGTTTTTGGTGCATAGTTGGGGAAGTTTGCCATCAATACGCACTAGTAGAGAGACTAAAAATGGAAGAAGTGGCATTGTTGAAGAGGAAAAAAAGCAATGGAAGATTGGAGAATCCCTACAACTATTGAAGAATTGGAGATCTTCATTGCCAGCGCCACTTTCTACAAGAATTGCATCCCTCAATGGTGGAAGCATGTCACTATCTTGATGCAGGCTCTATGTGACAAAGTGATTCAACTGTCTTCTGAAGCTACAAAAAGTTGTATCACAACAGACAATTGTTTACCACAAAACTGAAAAGAGAAGTAGAAATAGAGAGAATGGCCATCCATAGGAGATTTGACCTTCATTGAAGAATTTCTAGAAATCATCAACTAGGAGATTGTGAAGAAGCTTTAGGAGTTGTGGTTAGTTAAAGTTCACAAGAACAAGAAGGAAAAGAGTTGGAATCTATTCGTATATGCTCAATAGCAAGATACGTGGGATGCTTGGTGCACTGACAACCTTTTGTTTGTCCAATTGGCAACTCATTGGAAGTTAGTAGATAGAGTGTTCTTCACAATCTATGCTATTGAAATCCTTTGAAGTTGGTATTATCAAGACAACGACACTATGGTGATCCTCAAAAGAATGTATTTTGATACCTTTAGAATTGAATATCTTTCCCTTTATAGTGGAATGAAAGCTGAATTCAGAGACGTTGAAAAGAAAGAAGTAGAAGAAATGTTGGCAAGAGAGTCCTCTAGAGGCTAAAGCCCTTCTAATTCTATTATGTTGAGTACATAAAAACTAGGTGGAGCTAACTCCTTGATGAATGATGCGATCAAGAGGCAAGCACTAGAACAAGTCTAGAGGTATGTGAGAAGAGAGAGAGCAAAAATCAAAGCTGAGAACAAGCTAGGAGCAAAATCCTCCTTTGACACCCTTGTGGCACTCTTTATAGAAGTCCCCATGGCAACTCAAGGTCCCCATCCTAGCCAGATTCATCCTAGAAATATTGATATGATAGGCTAGTGAATGTAGTCCTATTGTCCATCTTTAAGAGAGAGTGCAATGAAGACCCTGATTTTCATGTAGCTGAGTTTATGGTAGCGTGTGCAGCCAATAATGCCAAAACCCCCAAGCATTGGTTAGCGATATTCCTTGACACTTTCAAAGGTGTGGTGTTTTGCTGGTATGAGAGGCAAGCAATAGAAACTTTTGGCACATGGAACAACTTTAAGTTGGCCTTCCTCACTAAATTCAAGTGTGGAGATTTTGAAGAGCTGATGCGAGAGAAGTTTATGAACTTAAGTCAATCCTCTAGTGAATGGGTGGAATTATATGTCTCTAGAATGGAATCCATACTGAAGAGATGGAACAACCATCACTTGGATGAAGGCATTAAAAAGGGAGTTTTTCTTAGAGGCCTACAACCAAAAGTTTGTAAGTTTGTGGAATTGAGAAGACCACTCAATCTGCAAGCTGCAATGGAAGGTGCAAGATTGTATGATGAAGTTGAAGCAAGGCTGTCGATAACCTCAAGAAGAGGAGTCTTATCTCCTTCCATGCTAGGAATGATATATCCCCAAAATGCAGTCCCAAGGATTGTTCCCTATCCCTACCCTCAGATGCGAATAATGCCATAGTATAGTGCACCGAATCCATAGTGGCCGTCGTAGACAATAGTACCTCAAATGATGGTTCCACCATAACAACAGTGGCCTCAAACAGTTCCCCCAATGGAAACTCAACAACAATAGTGAAACCTTATCGATTGGAACCAAAAACCACCAGTCTCAACATGACATAATTGGAGTAGAGAATCCTTTGGACCAACCCAACTAGTCTATACAGTGACTACGAAGACTTTGCAAAACTCTACTGAAAGTACTCCTCCAGGAGGAGAAAATTTGAAGGACTATCTATCCAATTCAATTGCCAGCATCAAGAAAGAGTTGATGGATGTGATTATAGAACAACCGCACGTTGAAGGTGAATACTGCCAACATATCCAGTCCTATAGCAAGAGGTGAAAAAGATATGATGCGATTTAAAACATGGTGCAAAAAGAGCCATCAAGAAAGACATTTAGCCATTGAATGTATCCAAAAACCAACTATTCCTAGAGCCTTCCATTCATACTATCTGCTAGATGCATGAAAAAAGGAAAAAATATGTGAAAGCAAGTTTTAACTTGTTGAAATTCAAGATGACTAGCTAGATATCAAACCAAAACCTAGAGATTTTGGTCCTAATTTTGACCCAAGAAAATTTCGTCTCAGAGTTACAGAGGATGACAGTCTGGCGGTGGCCAAGATTAGAAGTGGAGTGTTATAGATGTGGAAAAAAGGGATATATCTCACCAAATTGCCCAAAGCCTAGGAGATCCATGGACTACAAACCCTTATGCAATCAATGCAAAGGAGAAGACCACATTGCAAAAGACTATCCCAATCCGGCTCCTATGAAAGCCAACACTACTGATAACCAATAGAAGACCCAAGAAACTGGCTCCGACTTGGTGGAATCGGAAGTTGCTACAATAACACATGCCAAGAAAAGAGAATCCACAATTCCAAAAGAGAATGTTCCTTCTCTCAAAATAGTAAAGTTCAATATTCCAAAAGAGAAATAGAATAGTATATAATAAAATGATACAGTGTAGAGCAGTCCAATAGCATAAAAAAATATAGAGACAATTATAGAGACAATTACAGAGAGAGGATTAGAGGTTGCAAAAGTACCCTTACTAATAGAAGAAGTGCAGATGTAGCCGCTTCTAGAGGGACAAGAAAAGATAAAACCCATTCCCTAGCCGATTGGATAAGCATGTGGATCATATCAAAGAGTGTGACTTGGTCAAAGACCTAGACACCTTCAAACCAAACCCAACATATTGAGACAATTGCATTGATGTTGTCCCTTGGTTGTTAAAATAAATTTAAAAGCATATTGACAAGAAGACAAGGCATAAGAATTGCTCTCACAATTTCCCCCAAGTCTAATAAATCCCTAGAGCTTATGAAAGAAGTGGACGTGGCTAACACCTTCCTGGATCCTAGTACCCCAGAGATTAGTGTTTGTATTGAAAGATGTTTTATTGTGTATATATTGATTGATGGAGGTTTATTAGTGAACATAATGACGGATGTAACAATTGTTAAAATACGCGATATCTAGAGCATGGCATATGCGAAATCTATGGAGGTTGAAAGAGAAAAAGGAAACTCATGAAGACATTGACCTTGACAAGGACAAATTGTTACACAAGTGAATTAGGTTCCAAGATTGAGACTTGGACTCATAAACACAATCTTGTGTATTGACAGTGACATGACACTATACTGGAAAGAAAAGAGTACAATCATTGCTTAGAAAAAGAGTGCAAGGACAATGCTTTATAGGATTTGAGTGGTGGTACTTTCTCCTACTGTGCATATGGGATTCTGGTCCTGAGCCCTCATTGCTCCTCACAAAGGGACTAAAGTAGGTGTGATTGCAAATATTTCAATGCTCCTCCTCAATCGCAACTAGAAGTACAAAGCGTATAGAGGCTTAGTGAAAGCAACACCTGCAAAGTGTGGGCACACCATAAACATGGCAAAACACCAAAGGCTATTGCAGAAAAGGCTAAGCGTGGGTACCACAAACATGATGGACATCCAGAGGCTGTAGTAGGGGCCTCATAAAGTGTATAGAGGCTGTAGTAGAAGGCTAACTGAGGATTTTACAAGTTTATGTTTGAGGCATTGGGGCTAAAAACACAAAACTAAAAAATTCTATTTGAATAGAAGGACTGATGAGGTTTGTCCTTCTCCTAGTGGTCTTCTTCTTCTTCTTCTTCTTCTTCGTTTGCTCCGTTTTCTTCTTCTTCTTTGATTGGAACTAGATAGGCCTTTTGGGACCTCTTTCTGGTGTGGCAGAACTTCTCGGTGTGTTCTGTCCTTTTGTAGAAGTCACAGAAGAGCTAATCCTTCTTGCCTTTGTACATGTTGCCAACATATAATGCATGTTCATCTCTAGAGGTGCTTGGTTCTTCCTTAGTTTCTAGCTTCTTCTCCTCCTCTAACAGTGATGCATGGATATCAACAAGTTCAGGATTTGGCATGTTGATTAAAGTTGTTGATACATTATTATATTCAGGAGGCAAACTCTTAAGTAGAACACCGATGCAAACATCTTCTTCCATTTTAATGTTGATTCATGCAAGTTGTGTTAGAAGTCCTTTCATGTAATTTAGATGCATGGCGAGTGATGTGCTGGACTTTATTTCAAGCCTAAAAAACTCAATCAAGAGACCATACTTTGATGATTTAGACTATGCACCGAACAAAGTGTCAAGTCTCTTCCATGTATCCTGTGAAGTCTCACAATTATCCACATGGTGGTTATAGTTGTAGTCTCGCTTCAGTTTGATAATGGCCTGAGCCTTATCATCGTTCTTTTGCCAAGTGACAGCAAGATCCGCATCACGAGGCTTCTTTTCTTTTCTAGTGGTAATGGCCTAGAGGCCCTTCTTCATCAGAATGAGTCTGATGCGGGTCTGAAAGGTGTGAAACTCGACTCCTTTGAAGTGAGTAGTTGGAGAGTCTTCACCCATATTAGACTTGTGGGAACAACAGCAAATCAAGTTTAGAATTATCAGATTTGAGCAGTAGAAGAGTTGGTTGAGATCTGTCAAAAGACACAAGTGCTAAGAGCACTAAATGAGTGTCAATGGACACTATGTTTCTTCCTTGAATCTTCCAAATCTGCAAAATCCTTCAAGTTCTTTGAAATCCAAATCTTCCCCTTCTTGATTTGATGCTCGGAAAATAGATTGGAGTGGAAATGGGTTGCTCCAATGGCAGAAGAGAGAAAATGATGAGATTTTTGAGATTCAGTGAAGTTTGGCTATGGCTTCCTAGATTAGGGTTTTGACCTAGCCCTAGTTTTTTCCTGATTGTGGGAGCCATAGTGGATCATTTTCAAAAAATTTTTAAATCAAAATGAAGCTTGAATAATGGTCTATCAATGCCTTATGAAGCTCATCAACATCACGACTTGTAGCGACGTCAACAGCAACACGAACGGTAGCAGGCACATTCTGGACAACGACCACGAATTTTGTCAATGATGGGCTCTAGAGTGGCCAATGTCAAGGTGTCGGGTGATATGAATCTTCTTCTTGAGAAAAGGCACAACTCTCTAGAAGGAAGCTTCCAAAGATATGAGCTCTATGATGAGATATGAAAGCTCCAAGTGCAACAGGTCCTGTCTTGCTATATGGAGACCACAAAACAGAACCTGAGAAAATTGACAATGTTGAGTGGTGGATGAGGCAATCTCAAGTTTTGAGATGATACAAAGAAGCGTCACTAGCGGGAGAACATTTCTCTAGAAGGAAGCTCGGTAAGTTTTGGCATGTGAAGTGAGATACAAGAGCTTCAATCTGATAGGGTGCTACTGGCTATGGCAACCATGAAGGCAAGTTTGAAGGTGGAGATGGAAAGTGAGTTCATAGACTGAGACTGAGCTGAGTGGAGATGGACCAGAGGTGAAGATCTACTAAAATGAGCTAAGCCATGGTCAGTTGAGCTCTGATACCATGTTGAAATACGCAGGATCTTGAGCATGGTAGATGCGGAAGCTATGGAGGTTGAAAGAGAAAAAGGAAACTCATGAAGACATTGACCTTGACAATGACAAATTGTTACGCAAGTGAATTAGGTTCCAAGATTGAGACTTGGACTCATAAACACAATCTTGTGTATGTCACAGTGACATGACACTTTACTGGAAAGAAAAGAGTACTATCATGGCTTAGAAAAAGAGTGCAAGGACAATGCTTTATAGGATTTGAGTGGTGGTACTTTCTCCTACTGTGCATATGGGATTCTGGTCCTGAGCCCTCATTGCTCCTCACAAAGGGACTAAAGTAGGTGTGATTGCAAATATTTCAACAACAATGAAGGATCTATGATTGCAAGGTATATAGCCTACACAATGGCTTATTAGACTAGTATACCAAAGCAGAATTAGGCCTTTGGGTATTCGTCCATATGTGAAGATAACTCTCATAGGACAATACTATTGGTTGAGCTATTTGGTGGTAAAACCAAATTCCCATGGAACCTCATATCCTTTGCTATTGGGAAGACCATGGATTTTTGAAGCAAGAGCACAACAGTTTGATTCAAAGGAACCCTAACCCTAGGTAGAGAACCCAACAAGGAGATAGTCAAGTTGTATGGTTCGCAAAAAGATAATGGATCCACTACCATCGAAGTCTTAACAGAATCCTCTAATGAAGTTATAGATGGCACATCAGCATAGTAGCAAAGGAAGAAGCTGTCAAAAAAATATTTCCCAAGAAAATAGAGGCACAATCCTTAACAATAGGCACTGTAAGCCAACTTCTGAAAAGAAGCAAAGTCCTTGTCGATGGGTGGATATTTGCTGCCTGAACCAGAAGTGACTTCTAAAACCACCTTTGACAGTGAGATAGAGGCATGGATGTACTATTCTCCTTGTTACATGGCAATAGAAAAGCCAGAGGTAGAAGCAGAGGATATAATAGAGAGTCCTATTTTTTATCGTACAGAGCCCTTACAGAGGCCGAAGACGAGGATGAAAGTCAAGATGAAGACAATGAAAGTAACTTGGAAGAAGCTATACAACCAAAGGAGAATACTAATAAGGATGAAGTTTTAGAAGTGGTTGAAGATGAAGATCCCATGTTGTTGGATAAAATGACTTTGGTACCCTTTGGAGATTAGTAAATGCATCGCATCATAGGCAAAATATCCATAAGAAATGATTAAGCAGAATAAGCCTTCATTCAGTAGTGGCTCTTGTTGCTCAAATTTTCCCTTCTCAAGGAAGGACGATGATGATGCAACTTGCCAACAAATGCCAATTCTGCAGCTTTAGCAAAACTCAGATGGTTCCTGCTATGTGACATTCTTGGAGAGGCATCCTCAGAAGATGAGTTTTTGAGTCAAGAGATAAGTAAACCTCCCATAAAATTTGAAATAGCCATGATACCATTTTAGTCTCCCAAAGAGTTAGTTGAGTCCCCATGGAAATAAGAAGTTGCTTCTAGTGGATTATCAAATGAGGAGGCCACTCCCTTGAAGGAGTTAGATCTATATCCAAAAGCAATCTGTGTGACCTTCATCCACAAAGCGAAAGGTGAAATAATTAACTTTCGTGGATATAGATAGCATTGAATGTTACTTAAAGGTGGGTATCATTCTTCCAGGAGAGAAGCTATCGGTCTTGCATGACATGGAAGAATTGATAGAGCTTTATAAGATACGCGATTGCAAGTCCACCCCCTACTACCCAGAGCCAACAGCCAAGTCGAAGTTACTAATTGTATCCTCTGTTCAATCCTAACAAGGACAATTGCTACAAATCACCGTGATTGGGACAATTGACTTATAGAGGCCCTTTGGGCGTACAAAACCTCTTATAAGGCAACTATAGGATACACACCTTTCTAGTTGGTATACGGCACGGAAGTCATCTTCTTTGTTGAGTTAGAGCTACCCTCTTTACATGTGGCTATCACCGAATGCTTGGGAGATGCTAACTCACTACAATAGTGTCTTCTACACTTGGAATGTTTAGATGAAATATAGTGTATGGAAGCCACATAGGCTCGACAAAAGGCTTATCATGACAGTTTCATCAAGCATAAGGGATTCAAAGAAGGTGATCTAGTCCTTGCCTATGATTTGAGATTTGGCAAGTTCCCAGGAAAGCTCTAACAAGGCTGGATAGACCCCTAAAGGTACTTGCTATCAATCCTAATGGTTCTACTCAGATACAAGCCAAGGATTCCTCTGAAGATCCCTTCCTAATCAATGGCTATCACACATGAAGAAGTATTACCCTCTCTAGGGATCTTGACAATCATCGTTGATAACCCCTTCATCCCTTGCAGATTGATTGGTAATACTTTGCATACTGCTACTAATTAGCTATCATTTTTCTTTTGACGAGGTGGTTGACACCTTTTGCCTCCTCAGCTCCACCTCCCAGCCCTACTTTGTTACCTTCTTGTCTAATCTCATAGCAGTGGCATGGATGGTTCTAATAAGTCATCTTCTAGCCCTATGATCAGGAAGAAAAAAAAGGATGAGAGAAAAAAGAAACAAAAATTGTTTATGGAAGAAAATGACTTTGATCCTTACCACGTCGACTTACTCTTCAAGAAAAGGTGAACACACCCTCTGGAGTAGAGAGAAGAAAAAAAAAAGAGAATAAAAGAAAAATAAATAAAAACTTTCATGAGAGAAAAGGAAGAAATTCCTTGTCATAACAGGCCTCACTTTTCGAGAAATGGTAGCAACACCCTTTGGTGAGAAGCTGACTATGAAAAATGTAGTAACACTCTGCAGTTGATCAGCTGATTCTTCAGTCAATCTTCCAGGATCTAGTTCCGAAGCCGCCTCCCTTGGTATGCTGTGTCCTGTGACTCTCTGCAAGGCATTTGTCTCCTCCAATACATGATGTGTTCCTCTATTTCAACATAAGTTTTTGATATGTCGGCTACCTCCCTAGGTATGCCTTTTCATCAACATATACAAGTTGACATCATCAACATATACAAGTTGACATCATCAACAAGCCAACATCGATCTTCATCAATAACCCCTTAAGTGATGTGAGCTTTCATCCCAATAGGATGGGAATATGAGTATGGGATACCCTCTGTATTTATCAACAAAGCGTGAGATAGAGGTGGGGCTGAGCGTGACTGATTTTTCCTTCAATGAGAGGTGAGAATCAAGAGACATTACGACATTGGCAATTTGGTACATTTTCATTTTCCTATCCATATACGGGACGAGCCTTTGACATCATCAAAGGACACATCACTTTGTTCTGTACACTGCACTATAAGGCTCCCTCATCTTCCTTCTTGCACCTATGCCAGATGGGTTGGGATGCACAGATGCACCATCACTCGTGCACACTGGCATGCTTCCTCTACACCATTCCCCTTGTCGCATTCTACAACATGTGTGAGATATGGGTTCCATTCCACTCCTCTCTGAGTGATGTGAGTTATGGGGCAAGCAACTGATCTATCATCCCAACAAGAGTGATCTACCATATGGTCCCTCCATGCTAGAAGAGTGATGTGGCGCATTGTGGTACCTTCAGTGGTGGATGACTTTGACTCCCTAGTGCATGTCGACAATAGTGTCCATTGACCAATTCAATGGATCAAGTGTTTCTAAACTTACTTCTTGTGTTCATTTATGTGTATGTCATGTCTTAAGTGTGGGGACATAGAGGTATGGGTCATGGTCAAGTATTAGGCCCCAGGGTTGATTAGTGAAATTGTTTTTTTCACGATGCTTGGTTGGCACTAGCTGTTGATGCCATTTGGTACCCGATCATTGATGCCCAAATGTCAGGGAATACTATGCATATGTTACGGGAATGATTTGGAACTAATTTTCGCCCTATTTTATCTCAGTTTAGTAGTGATTTTATTGCTATAATACTCTAGGGCTGAAGCTTATTTGGTCACTTTATGCTTTGCTTATTGGTCACAGGTGCTTCCCGGGTGATTCATATGACTACATGGATATATACGAGGGTTGGCACATGTCTTGTATTGCTCTGGAATGCCTTTTGAGCTTCAATCAAGTTTTGTCTTGGTTGGCATTTGATCTACAGTGGCATGCTTTGTGATAGTCATTATGCTTATGGTCTATGCTTGACCCTTCGGTACATGCTTTGAAGCATATGTCAGAAATCCGTGCTCCTTACATTGTCTGTGTTTGATTTCCACTCGCAGCTTTAGTTGGGCATTCATTTTCATACTTTGGAGCTCTTGGATTCTTTTTTGGGTTGTTAAAGATTTGACATTGACTATTACATGGTCTACTGGTGGATGTTATAGGTGATGCTTGACCAATCCCTTGCTCTGGATGTTCTGTTGATATATGGTCTTGGCTACATGATGTCTTGTGTATTCACATGCTATCCTTGAGTGATGGGACCTAAAATGGACCGGCATGCACACAATAGACACCCCCACCACACACCCTCGCGGCCATGAGCATTTAAGACTCACTCTACACTAAATGCTAATGCCGATTCTGCATTTGTATTAGGTCATAGTCCAACGTTTACCATCCCTTCTTCTCAGAGGCATAATACCTCGTAGCACAAACCTAGGGTCGCACCTCTTGGCTGACTGCCATGGCTCCATTGCGACTCTCCTACACCTTGAGGATTGGCCCCAAGATGCGTCGCTCCAACATAAAGTACACACGATACAAGATCCACTCTTTCATTTTGAACATATTCCAGGAGATACTATGTGTCCTTAATTACCAAACAATTCCCCAAGAAAATGATCGACTAACCTATAGCTTAGGTCGCTCGCACATCAAGTGTAGGTCATCATAACGGAAAACAGGTGCTATGCATCCAGTTCTTTATATTCTGATACCATGGTTGATATGCACATGAAAAAGTGGATGATCCTAATGTGGTCAAACATAATTTTCAACCAGAAACGTGTCGTGCACAACCAAGCTTTCCAATGCTCATTTACTAACTCATTGCAGTGATGTAAGGATAGCATCGAGACAACGCTCATGCTACTATCCTTTTAATTAAAATACAATGAGCCCTATATCATGATATGCATAAGCAAAATCAGCAATAAACAGCACCCAAATCACATCATTCAAACACCCCACCCCCTACTTTTAGATAGGGCTTTCGTTGCATAGGTGTAGGGGTTCATTTTGGCATGTTTTGATATATGTAAAGCGATAAATCATAAACTTTGACAAAGAGATAGGGCAAATTGAGGCTAAACCTCATGCTTCGCCACTACCATATGTTCACAAATACTCAATATATTTTTTCTTATTTTTATGAAGCGTATTTTTATTTTTCCCTTATTTTTAGCATTTATTGATCAATAATCACTATTATTTTTTATTTTTTCATGCCAATCATTTTAGCATAGTGAAATTCAATTTTATTTTCCATTTTCCCCCATAGGAACACATTTCACCCACCCAAAAAAACGATAAAACTATCATTTTATCCTTAAAAATCGCATTTCGGGTTTTGTAGGATTTAAATAGCTCATGTAAATCATTATGAAATCAGAATTTTATGATAGACAACAATTAAACATGATGCAACCAGCCCTCAAGCAAATTTTCATCGCATAAGAACATAATTTCCATCATAAAATGTCAAAAAAACCTTCATTTCCTTCATAACAAATAGTCATACCATGTTTCTACAAAACCCGAGATGCATTGAATGACTGTGTGACCAGCGGATGGAGTCTTCATCGCTCTAATTCTATACTGCACATCAATCTTCAACATCTCCATTAATCTCCACCATCATTTTCTTCAATCTCCTTCCTGATTTTTCCTTCAAGGTAATGCACATGAACAACCCATAGAGGGGAGAAAGAAAGACTAGAACAGGAACTCAGCAACAATCGAGCAGCCATTGAAGAAGCAGAGAGTGGTGATGGAGGGCAAAGAGAAGCAGCATCTGCTTGGTAAGATTAGATCATATGGGTATATTGAGGTAGCAAATGCCTATAGCCTCCCTTCTCCTCAAAATTCATCGTCGTGCAGGTTGCCATAGCCTTTTTTTTTCTTCACACGAAAAAAACGGACCCCCCCATAAGGGCTTTGTAGCTATACCATGCTGTTGCTACCGATTGCACCTATATAGGGAGTAGTAGTGACTTAAAGCCCTGCCTTGTTTCCACTCTACGTGTGATTCCCTATACCCAGTGGTGAACCCTCTTATGTGCGGCGTCACGAGGGTGTAGTCCTAGGATGTGTCTATGTTGTCCCGCTTTTTGGATTGAATAATACAAGAGTATACCTTGAGCTCATATATCGTGTTACCTTTCTGTGCCGTGTTGAGTGCGTAACGAGTGCATGTTTATCACACTTGGTATCAGAGCGACTCTTGCTCGGAGTGAAGGAGTGCTCACGGAAGCAGGAGGAAAAATCTAGTGCCCCGAAGAGATCGAAGTCATAAGGACCCACAGCGCGATGCCCCGCATCGTGTCGCCCCACGTCGCGTCGCTCCACTTCGCGACGCCCCCCGATGCGTCGCCCTGGCGTGACGCCCCAACATCGACACCCCACCGTTTGAAGACATGATGCGGCTTCCCCACGGCACGAACCACACCACCACAGGCGAAACGCGGCTTCCCTGCGTTGACACCACCAACCACATGGAGGACGAAAGGGAGAACGTCACCCTCCCAACAATGGAGGAGAGGAAGAAGAGTAGAGGGCAAGAATGGAGAGTGGCCCAAGAGGAGAAGGTAGCTGGACTAGAAAGACAGTTAGATGGTATGTCAGGCATGCTAGAGTCAATATGGAGGAACATGCAGATGAAGGAAGAGGAGGAAGAAAGGAGGAAAAAACTAGAAGTGGAGCAGGGCTATAGAGAATGGGTGATACAACAACAAGAAGAGGAGAAAAGACACAGAATGCAAGAGGAGATGGATAGAATGGGTAGAGAGGAGACATCTAGGAGGGCGCAAGATATAAGGAAGGAGAAGGAGAAAGTAGTAGAATTAGGAAGCAAAAAGAAAGACAAGAAGAAAGAGAAGAAGCACCACTGTAAAGAGGAAGAAGATAGTGATAGTTCAGAAGATGATTATGGAAAATTCAAGATACCCCAACCAGCCAAGTACAAGGGAGAGAGAGATGGGTTGGTTCTGAAGAAATGAATCGCAGAAGTAGATAGGTACTTGAAGTATTCACGAATAACCGAAGACAAGAAGGCGGAGGTGGCAACCATTTAGTTGGAGGAGGACGCTGCCAGTTGGTACCTGCTGGAACAAGAGCAGGGCCACACCATCATTTTGTGGGAAGAACTCCAGGAAGAATTGAAGGACTACTTCATTCCAAAGATGGAAAAATTCAAAGTAAGAGATGAATGGAGGAACCTCAAGCAAACACAGGGGAAGATGAAAGAATATGTCAGCAAATATAGGCAGATCATGCTGCAGCTACCAAACATGGATACAGACACTAAGCTACATGGATTCTTGTTTGGGATGCAAGAATGGGCTAGAAGAGATGTGGAGAGACAGGAGCCAACAAGCTTAGCAGAAGCCATGAGAACGGCCGAAAGACTGGTGGACCTAGAAGGAAGAAGAACAGCACAAGGGAATCAAAACAGGCTCAACAACAATTTCAACAACACCTTCAACAACAACAACTCATGGAACCAAAGGCCAGTGCTCCTAGAGGGGCATTCACAGATACAAGGAGCCAGAACACCACTACCACCACGGCCATGTCACAAACAGCTTTAGTACCAAGAGGAGCAACAGGAAATGGGGAAACAATCACTACATGCCAACCCCTAGCACATCATATGGGCCCGCAGGATCAAATACATCATGGTGGAGACCCCCAGGCCTGTCCATCGGAATCAGATGCTTCAAATGTGGGGGTCCACACTACCAAAACAGATGCCCAATAGAAGATACAACTTCATCAAGTGGATCAAGGGTGAATGCAACTAGTGCATATGGAGGAGAAGAACCACAACCATCACGTATCCAAGAAATCCCAAATGGGAGTGAGGAAAGCATGGACCACCCTAGGGTGGGGTCAGTTAGCGCTCGACCCCAATGCATGGCAGCCAGAGTAGTGGCAGTCCACCATCTATACATCAAAGGCCGAGTGGGTGAAGGAAACCAGCCCATCATGGTGGACACGGGAGCAACACACAACTTCATGACACTAGGGTGTGCAACAAAACATGGATTAAAACTATAGAAGGCCCTAGAAGGATTAACAGTGACATTCGCACAAGGAGAAGCCAAGGAAGTAAAACAAGTCTTTGCAGTCCAAGTAGAAGCCGACAAGTGGAAAGAAAAACTCAACTTCTTAGTAATCCCCATGGATGATTTTGAAGTGATATTGGGCTTGGAATTCTATGACAAGTATGTCATTGCAATGTTTGGGAAAGGTGTGAATGAAATGATGTTAGATATGCAAGGAGAAGACGTCAGAGTACCATGCGAAAGAATGCAACTGCCTGGCAGGACCCCAATCAAAGTGCAAATGAAGGAGAATAAGCCAGGACTATCATGCCAAACAGTGAAACCAACTACAACCCAACCAAGGGGCCAGACCCAAAATGCACCGGTCCAAGGGACCGTTATCAGGCCATGTATCATGACATGCAGTGCCAAGCAGGTTGAAAAATTAGTCAAACAAGGAGATATGGTCTATCTGTGTATGATCCGACCAATTGAAGAAGAAGAAAATAGCAAGAAACCAAACCAACAGAACAGGAACACAGAGGTGGCAGAAATACTGGAAGAATTCAAAGATGTAATGCCAGCCGAGCTACCCAAGGGTCTACCACCCAGACGTGATGTGGATCACAAAATTGAGCTGATTCCAGGTCTGCCCCACCAGCCCAAGCTCCCTATCGCATGAACCACACTGAGCTCATGGAATTGAAGAAGCAACTACATGAACTAGAAGAACAAGGATTCATTCGCCCTAGCAAATCCCCCTTTGGTGCCCCAGTATTATTTGTGAAGAAGAAGGATGGGGGACTTAGACTCTGTGTAGTATAGGACTCTTAACAAAATCACCATACAGAACAAATACCCCATGCCCCTAGTGGAAGACCTCTTAGATAGACTGCATGGGGCCAAGTACTTCAGCCGTATTGATCTTAGATAAGGATACCACCAAATCCACATAGCCGAAGAAGATATCCCAAAAACAGCCTTCCGTACCTGATATGGTAGTTTTGAGTGGTTAGTATTAGGTTTTGGCCTAAGCAATGGGCCATGCATATTTTGTGGCCTCATGGATGGAATCTTTAGACTGGAGATAGATATCTTTGTCATTATCTACATAGATGACCTCCTAGTCTACAGCAAGACCCTAGAAGAGCACAAGCAGCACTTATGCCGAGTTTTTGAGAAACTACGATAGCATCAGTTATATGCCAAGCCGGAAAAATGTGAGTTTGCAGTGAAAGAGTTGGAGTTCTTAGGCTTTATTGTAGGAGCAGATGGAATCAAAGTGGACCCTAAGAAAGTGGAAGCTGTCCAAAGATGGCTTGTACTAAAAACTGTAAGAGAAGTGCGGGAGTTCCTCAGCTTCACAGTATTTTGTTGGAGGTTCATCAAAGACTACAGCCTCATCATTGCCCCCCTCTCCCACCTCACCAAAGAAGATCACTATTTTACATGGGGAAACGCGCAACAGGAAGCCTTTGAGCAGATGAAGAAGTGCATGAGCCAAACTCCCGTCCTAAGGGTGCCGAACTTCACCAAACCCTTTGAAATCTCTATAGATGCATCTGACTATGGCATAGGAGGTGTATTGGTACAAGAAGATCACCCCATTGCTTATGAATCAAAGAAATTTACCGATTTTGAAACAAGGTGGAGCACACATGAGAAGGAAATGTTGACAGTCATCCACTGCCTTAGAAAATGGAAGGACTATGTTCAAGACAAGCATACAATAGTCTTCACCGACAATATCTCCCTCAAATACTTCCAATCCCAACCCAAGTTATCAGTAAAGCAAGCCCACTGGATAGACTTCTTAGCGGAATTTGACCTGGAGATTAAGCACAAGCCCGGCTCCACTAACAAGATAGCAGATGCCTTGAGCCAAAAAGTTGACCTGAAAGCTGTTAGTGTGGTCAGTAGCAACTTCATAGAGCTCGTCAAAGAGGCCCATGAGCAGGACCAAGAAATGCACAAGATAATCAAGGATGTGGAAGCAGAGAAGACCCCCCATGGAATGTACACCTTAGAGGAGGGTATCCTATTTTTAGGCAAGAGATTATATATCCCCAACAATGTGGAGTTGAAGAAGCTCATCCTGCATGAGATACATGATGGCAAGATTGGAGGCCACAAAGGGCAAAGCAAAACCTTGGAGGCTCTTAGGAAGCAGTTCTTTTGGCCGAATATGAAGGAAGAAGTGATAGACTACATCAAAACTTGCCCCACTTGCCAAATGGTCAAAGCACCACGAACAAGACCAGCAGGACTACTACAACCATTATCGGTATCCAACCGCCCATGGGACGTCATCAGCATGGATTTCATTGTGGAACTACCTGAATCCCATGGGTACACAATCATCTTTGTAGTGGTGGACTATTTCTCCAAACAGGCTCACTTCATCCCAGCCAAACCACCACTGAATGCCAAGGAGGTAGCATGCCTCTTCTTCACACATGTATTCAGACTTCATGGCTTACCACTGGCCATTGTATCAGATAGAGATGGAAGATTCATGAACGACATGTGGAAGGAACTTTTTAGGACTCTAGAAACACAATTGAGATTCTCATCATCCTTCCCCCCGAAGACAGATGGATAGACAGAGTGAGTCAACCAAGGCATTGAAGATTATCTCCGAAGCTATGCCCAAGTGGACCAAAAAGATTGGGCCTTGTACCTTGATGTCTTGGAATTCCACTATAACAACTCCATCCACTCGGCAATGGGGTACACCCCCTTCGAGTTAGCCACAGGAAAAGAAGTCATTACTACACTGGCCTTAGCATCCAGAGCGGCCAAAGCGAAAGATCAAGATGCAGAAGAATTCTTGAAGAAGTGGAGAGACCGCAATGCAGTAGCTAAGCAAACCCTTGAGCATAGCAAGATCACCATGACAGAGCAAGCAAACAAGAAGATAAAGGCTGTACTATTCGCCAAGGGAGACATGGTCCTAGTTAGCTCCAAAAACATGTCACTTCCCAAAAACATGACCCCCAAGTTCAATCACCGATACTACAGACCCTACCGAATCACTCAAGTGCTGAACGAATTCACATACAAAATGGACCTGCCAAACAATGTTTGTATTCATAATTCATTTCATGCTCGTCTTCTGCGCAGGTTCTATCCAGACAACCAATGGGGATGACGCGTACCAATGCTCCATTCCAATGGTCCCTTCGAAGTAGAAGCATTCTTCCGATGCCGGGAACAAAGAGGCTTCCCCGAATACCTCACCAAGTGGCGCGGGTGTCCACTTAAGGAGGCCACTTGGATCTCAGAAGCGGAGGCCCACGAATGCGGAAAGGATGCCTTCGCCCTTTGGCTTGAGGAGAACCCCCCTATCCCTTCCAAAGACCCTTGAGCCTCTTCAGAAAACCCAAAAACAAGGTGGTTCTCTTTCATAGACCCCAAACGTGACCCACTCCTCAAATGTAATTGAGTCGAGGGTGGACCCGCATGGTAACAATCAGCAAATAACTCCAGGAAACAAAGCCCTAACTGTCCAGTTTAGATGGGTAGACACTGACCAGCTTGCTAGAAAAGGTTGTGTTAAGACCCCCAAGTCCTAGTGCGGCAGACATTGACCAGTCTGATAGTATAGAGTGTGTTAAGACCCCGCGGTCCAATTAGACCGGCAGACACTGACCAGCTTGCTAGGAAAAGCTGTGTTAAGACCCCGGATTAGTCAAATAACAAGATGCTACCCTTAGATTGCTGAGGACAACAATCCAGTAAAAGCGGGGGTGAGTGTAAGGGCTTTGTAGCTATACCATGCCATTGCTACCGATTGCACCTATATAGGGAGTAGTAGTGACTCAAAGCCCTGCCTTGTTTCCACTCTACGTGTGATTCCCTATACCCAGTGGTGAACCCTCTTATGTGCAGCGTCACGAGGGTGTAGTCCTGGGATGTGTCTATGTTGTCCCGCTTTTTGGATTGAATAATACAAGAGTATACCTTGAGCTCATATATCGTGTTACCTTTCTGTGCCATGTTGAGTGCGTAACGAGTGCAGGTTTATCACCCCCTGACACAATCATCAAGTTTTTTGGGCCCCAAGGGGAGCCCCCAAGGGTCACACCCTTTTATACCTTCTTAAGTCTTTTTAGACTTGGCTCCCTTTTGGTCTTGGCCTCAAGCACTCCTGTTCTCGCATTTGGCGTCCGATTTTAGGTCTGTAAATTTTTGCTCGACTGTCTTGAGGTTCCGCACTGCGTGACACTTCTCTAGATCCAATGCGGCAATCCAGAAAAATATGAAAAATCTGTAACTGTCACTTGGTGTATCTTTAAAGCACTTTGAGAACCCGACGATTGCTTCCTGCTTAAAATCGACTCGATTGCCTATGCCGCCTCAATATAGTTTATTTTTCCCTTGAAATGCAGATTTTTTGACAAATTTTGAGCACTTCTCGGGCTCAAAAATCAGCTCTCATTGGTGGCCACGGGATAGGGCAACTCAGCCCGTCGAATCCCACGAACAGATCTGCACATAAACACAACCACAAAGAGCATCAAGCTAATATAGAAAATACTCAACAAAACACATCACAACTCTCACCCTACCCCCTGTCAAAACCAAGGCATGAAATCCACGAGGAGTAAGCCTAGCATAACTTGATAGAAAGCCTAAAGCTAGTCACTAATCAATTGCTCCAACACAGCCAAACTAACAAGAGCTATCAAAGAGGTCATCCTAAGTGGTGGTCTAAACTACCCTTCTAACTGAGGACAACTCTACCAAGAGCTCCTACTAGGTGAGGACTCCTATAGCCTGATTAAGAAATGTTTTCTTTTAGCATATGTGTTTCCTCTTAGGCCTTTATTTTCCATACTTGGGAGTGTAAAAAGGAGGGAGCTGAGCGTAGTGACCCAAGGAGAATAGGGCATCGGCCTTAGGTCTTGTCTTAGTACCCAAGAACCTGCCAAGCCCTCGCGAGGTGATACTTAATCCTTTTCTAATGCTCACTTTTATTTTCGCTCCAACTGTCCTTAGTTTCTTTTTCTTTGTAGCTAGATGCCACCCCCAGGAAGACAAGGCATCAGCCCTAGGTCTTGTCTTATCCCCAGGAACCTAACAGGCCTTCACAATGATGAACAACTGCTCAAGGATTTTTCTTTCTTTCCTTTTCTATTAACCCAATTTTACACACCTATGTATATTCATATATTTTCTTTCAGATATTTAGGGTTTTTTAGTCATGTTATTTTTAGCAAGCTTCTCTAACTACCTCACACTAACAAGAAGTCCTAGAACATCAGCCTAGTAGGTTAGTAGAATAGGGTCACTAGAACATCCTTCTAAAACAGGTCTTTCAATGCCTAACAATGCCTTTACAGGAGGCAATGACTACTCAGACCTCCCACAGACATACATAACCTAAACATGGGACTTCATGCCTTGATTGCCAGTCCCCAACAAACAAAAAGGATGCACCCCTTACGTACACATATATCATTAATTGCTTAAGGAAAAAGACTCAGGAAGGGGACAAAATCACCTGGAATGGCCACAAGAAGCCCCTCCGTAAAAAAGGCTCGCTCCAGTGACTTCGTCAACATATATGATGCAATTACTAAAACATAAAACTATTAAACGCACCTGCACCAAACAGACATAGGGCCCTCTTGGCCTAAAGAAATAGCACATTTTACTACAAACTAACTAGCCCTCTTGGCCTATTAAAACCTGATGAAACTGGCCCTCTTGGCCTAATGAAAGCAAGCAAACTAGCTCATATATAGCCCTCCTGATAGATGAAAATACGCTCCATTCCAAGGGAAAAATAAGGCTCTTAGCCCTAAACTAAATGCATCAAGTTGTGACCCATCCCTCCTGCATAGATAGCAAGAGGTGTCCGTATAACATGTCATTTGATCAACCTATGGGTCCAAGATAATAGTGGTAGATGGGTCTCGGCCACTCGTCACATTACCCATACCAACCATTGCCTGCCATATAATGCATGGTTTGATAAAATTTCCCACAAGCAACTAGGTCGTCCTGTCTCATTATCAATAGCAACATTCAGACTAGGACCACAGTTGAAGAAGAGGTCCTCTTCATAAGCAAAGTTAGTTAAGGAATCTGCAAACTGATTCCAAGAACGTGGAATCAACTGAAGAGATATGCTCTCAAATTCATCAAGTAGGGTCATAACAGTTTGATGATACATGCAAAGGATGGGATTCCAGATTGTGTATGCCTCATTTAGTTGATTTAAGATCAGCTGGGGAATCCCCTTTTACTAACAACCGCCAAATACCACCTTTCTTGGCAATATTTAGTCCCATAATCAAGGCTTTATACTCCACCATGTTGTTGGTGAATCCTACCCTAAGATAAACAGCTAATTTCATTATAACTCTTCATCGGGGATCTTGGATAACTACTCCAATGCTCCCTTTTTTATTAGGGCCCATGGACACTCCATCAAAGTATAATGTGTACGCCCACAATGGGTTTACATAGCTAGCCATCAAGAACTCCCCTATTTGTAATTATGATAGTCAAAATTCAACATACTTAGAGGATGAACTGATGGCTCCATCCCACCTTCTTCATTAAACTCAACAGGGATGCTTGTCAAAATTTGTAAAGAGTGATAGTAGAAAACTCTGATTTTCCACACCAAGGTACCATCTTCTTGCTCAATCACTTTGTATCCTTTGCTCCACTAGATAAGCTTCCCCTGATGATATCTTTGCTCTAGATATGGGTGCTCCAAATAAGGGATTAACCACCCCATCAACCAGTTTAAGCTCTCTTGCAGCTCTTAGATGTGAAGAATCGCGTGGTGGGGGGACTTGCTCAAGATGTTGCGCCGAACACACACACAATGCACAAGGAGAAGCTCACTCAAGAGACAAGAAGAGAGATGGAGCTTGCTGGTTTCTTCTTCTTCTTCCACACTCTTTACAATGTACACAAAGTATAGATAAGATACAACATAAAGGAAAGTGGCCTACTAAGTCAAATAACATAAAGGAAAGTGGCCTACTAAGTCAAACAATGCATAACTGACTACACTAGTTGATTGGCGCTATAACTATGCCAGCTGTAAATAGGTGTAACAACCTGAATATAATAAGTAATGAGTCAGTGGCCATGTGAGAGTCATAATGACCACCGGCGACGTGTGGACCCATCTAATCGGGCGGTCCATCATCAATGTCCGCATGTGTTGAGCTTGCCATCTCAACACTCCCCCTCAAGCTCAACTACATCTCTGCAACTCCAAGTAAGGTTCGAAACTTTTGAAGCTTCTCTGTACCCAATGCCTTCATGAAGATGTCAGCTATCTGATCTTGTGTGCTGACATACACCAAGTCAATCTCACCTGCTAGGACCTTCTCTCTCACAAAGTGGTAGTGTACCTCAATATGTTTTGTCCTGGCATGGAACACAGGGTTCCTAGCCAATTGTATACTGCTCATGTTGTCACAATAAATGATAACTGGACCTTCCACCTGCACATCCAAATCAACCATTAACTTTTGTAGCCATACTACCTCACATGCTACAATAGTAGCACCTCTATACTCAGCCTCTGTACTCGACAAAGCAATTGTAGATTGCTTTTTGCTGCTCCAAGCAACTGCTGCACTACCAAGAGAGAACATGTATCCACTGGTAGATCTTCTATCGGACATACTACCAGCCCAATCTGCATCTGTGTATCCAAACACCTGTACATCTGTACCTGCCTCATAGAAAAGTCCAAGTCCATAATGTAATGTGGACTTCACATATCTCAATATGCGTCTGACTGCATCCAAATGTGGCTTTCTAGGTACTTGCGTAAACTGACTCACAAGACCAACAACGTAGCTCAAGTCTGGCCTTGTAATGGTCATGTAGATCAAACTCCCCACTATCCTCCTGAACATAGTAGGGTCTTCTATCTCATCCCCAACATCAGCACTCTCAACTTTACATTCTGCTCCAACGGGACTGAAAGTGGTTTGCATGCTGTCATACCATACTTGGACAACATATCCAAGCCATACTATCTTTGGGACAGCCATATACCATCATCACATCTGATCGCCTCAATGCCAAGGAAGTACCTTAGCTCACCTAAATCCTTCATCTCAAACTTCTTCTTCAAAAAATCCTTGAATTCAACAATCCCACTATCACTATCACCTGTAATATTCAAGTCATCCACATAGATGACTATGATGAAAAAACCTGCATCTCCCTTTCTCACATAAAGTGAGTGATCAGCATCAGAAACATAAAAGCCAATATTGACAAGATACTCTCTGATCTTGTCAGACCATGCTCTAGGTGCTTGCTTAAGCCCATAGAGCGCCTTCTTCAACTTGCACACATACGTGGGATGCTCTAAATCTTCGTAGCCTGCTGGTTGATCGATATACACTTCTTCCTGCAAATCACCATGCAAGAAGGCATTCTTCACATCCATTTGCTGCAACCTCCAACCTTTGGCTGCTGCCAAAGCAATCACACATTTGACAGTTGCCATCCTAGCAACTGGACTAAAGGTTTCTTCATAATCTATGCCATATGTCTGGGCATAGCCTTTTGCAACCAGCCTAGCTTTGTACCTACTAATAGAACCATTTGCATTGTACTTAATCTTATAAACCCACTTACATCCAATAGCTTTCTTGCCCTTTGGCAATGATACTAGATCCCAAGTCTTATTGGCCTCTAATGCAGCCATCTCCTCATCCATTACTGCATCCCAATGAGTATGACCAACAGCATCCTCAAAACAAGTGGGCTCAACATCCTCAACTAGTTTCACCATATAAGCATAATGGTGAGCTGCATAACCTTCAAAACCAAATCTTTTACAGGGTATCTCACCCTGCTAGATCTGCGTACCACCTGATCACTCAATGGAGCCTTTACATTATTATGAGCTCTCTGTACACCTGGTGTCTTGACAGAAGGAATACCAAGCTCATCATCTAAGCTCTCTGAGCCACTGGAGTCTCCATCAAGAACTGCATCAATGCCATCTGACACTTTATTCTTTCCTTTGTCTTTACCTGTAGTGCTACTAGATGCACCTGAAGATGTAGAGCTACTCCTTAGTCTCCCAGACCATGGACTACCATATGATGTCTCTGGTCCACTAAGAGTCCATGATTCTTGCTTTTTAGCCTGCACATGACTTCCCTTTGCTACCAACCTGCATTTGTCATTGAAGTCTTCTACAAAGCAGCCCTTTGCATTAAATCTGACTTTAGCCCTTGCTCTACCATTTGATCGACTGACACCAAGTTATTTGTAATAAATGGCACATGTAATACATTTGAAAGACTCTTTGTCTTACCATCATGCAAGGACAAGGGAACTTTTCTAATGTGTGAAATTGGGTGGCATGAATCATCACCCGTCTGCACATAACCTGCATTTTGCAAATCCTGCATCTCTCTAAACCATTCTGCATGGCTGGTCATATGATTGGATACACCTGAATCAACATGCCAAACATCATCATGTGTTCCCTTTCCTGTAACAGCATTCAACATATGCTGCATAACAAACAGACGTTCATTTTTGTCTTCATTCTGTCATGAAGACGATGCATAGTTTCCTTGCTGCAACTTACCACTACGAATATCATCTTTCTTAGCATAACATTGGGCTACAATATGACCTGTTTAACTACAGTAGTAACACACAATACCAGAGTTGTTAGAGCCTCTGTTCTGCCATCTACCTCTTCCTCTAAAGCTCCCCCTGCCTCTAAAGTTACCATGACCTCCTGAAACCTGTATATCTCCAAACTGCTGATTCAATCTGTTTTGCTGGTTGTCATTGCCACCTCCTGTACCACAGCCTCTTGAAGAGAACCTGCCATGTTCCCTTCCTGAACTGGAGTAGAAAGCTTGAACCTGTTCACCACTTCTTTCAGGTGTCTCACTCTACATGTTGATCTCTTCAGTGATCATAAGGGAGACCAACTCATCGAAATCTGGAAATGGCTTTTTGACATATATGGAAGTTACAAAAGACTTCTAAGCCTTTTCATTGTTAAGTCCACCCAAGGTAGACGATACCAAATCATCATCATCGGGCATTGCATCAATCGCTGCCAATGCATCTGCAATGCTCCTTACCTTCAGTGCATACTCATTGATAGACATCTTCCCTTTCTTTAATGTATTCAACTCTTGCTTGAGTTGAATCTTTCGTGCCTTTGTATTTACGGAAAACATACTTTCAAGTATGGTCCAAGCTGCATATGAATTCTCTGCATTTCTAATATGTCCCAGCATATTATTGTCAATTACTGTAGATAGCCAATACATGACCTTCTTGTCTTTTGTATTCCATTCCTTCCGTGCCTTTGTCTCTTCTGTAGTTGGAGGATCACTCACCTCCGGCTCCTTTTCTTCACCTGAAACAAACTCATAGATGCCTTTTCCAATAAGGAAGTTCGTGACAGGGAACTTTCATGAAGGGTAGTTGTTCTTATCAAGCTTCTCAATGATGGGGCTCCCACTATTCTTTGCCATTATTACAAAACTAATACCAAATAGCAAGCCAATCTTCTGCAACCCTCGACCTGTAGTGCACAGTAATACACCAGACAACCTTTTTCACTGTCTGCTCAACAATACATGCAATCTGCAACCAGTTTGTAGATAAGCCTTGTGTTTATTCGCTGGTGAATACCTTTGAACTTACAGATCTGAAATTTGTAACTTGTGCACCTGTATACAGCAGACACAACTGAAATTGCAGGGTATCTCGAACTACTGTCCGCAACCTTGCGGCTCTAAAACGGGGCCTGAAATGGCCTCAAATGCCCAAAATAACTGCGGGAAATCCCTAAAGGCCTCATTTACAGAATAACAGCACTCTTCGCGCACACCAAATCTCACTGCAATCTGAGATTTTTGCTCTGCCCTGCTTCCGGTGCCTCCACAGGCACTATCCAAGAGAGAGAGTGGAAGAATGGGAGAGCTTCTTACCCATTGCTTGCTTGCTCGAACCTTGCTTCTTCTCCTTCACTTCAACCTTCGAAATCAGCCTCTCTCAGTGGCGCGGCTCTGATATCATGTCAAGAATCGCATGGTGGGGGGACTTCCTCAAGATGCTACGTCGAACACACACAGAATGCACAAGGAGAAGCTCACTCAAGAGACAAGAAGAGAGATGGAGCTTGCTGGTTTCTTCTTCTTCTTCCACACTCTTTACAATGTACACAAAGTATAGATAAGATTCAACATAAAGGAAAGTGGTCTACTAAGTCAAACAATGCATAACTGACTACACTAGTCGACTGGCGCTATAACTATGCCAACTGTAAATAGGTGTAACAACCTGAATATAATAAGTAATGAGTCAGTGGCCATGTGAGAGTCATAATGACCACCTCGTGCTAAGTGTAGACGTGTGGACCCATCTAACCAGGTGGTCCATCATCAATGTCCGCATGTGTTGAGCTTGTCATCTCAACATTAGATCAACCCCAGCATGGATCTGCAATGCATTTATCATGTTAGCATACTCAGAAATAATAAGGTTTAATCTGATTAAGATTAACCTTATTTTTAAATTCCACTCCCTGTAGATCAACTAGTAAAGCTGTGGACTTATTTTTACCTATCTCTTAACTACCTTGTAAGGGCCATCCCATCTAGGTTCTAGCTTCCTTGTCAATAGCTCCCTACGTGCATCATAATATAGAACTAACTATCCTTTTCTAAAGGTATATTTCTTTGCTTTTAGATCATGAAGCCGCTTCATCCGATGCTTAGCTACTTCTTGGTGTAAGAAACTCTACAATTTGAGCTCATCCAAGTGGGCCAGAGTTGTAAAACACTCGAATAGGGCATCCTCATCACCCAAAGAATGATTGATTGCAAATCTTATGTCGGCAACTCAATTTCTAAGGGTAAGACACTCTCCTTCCCATAAATAATTCAAATGGGGTGTGGCCAGTAGCTCGTTTAAACGTCGTGTTATATGCCCATACAGCCACATACAATTTCGTATCCCAGTCCCGTTTCTTTTTGGAGACTGTCTTGGACAGGATACCCACAAGTTGCTTATTGGTACTTTAAACTTGTCCATTTGCCTACGGATTATAAGGAGTCATCTTGTTATGCTTAATTTTCTAAGTTTTAGTCAGACTTTTAATCACCTTATTTAAAAAGTGAGTTTCACGGTCTGATACTATTTCCTTTGGCAGATTGAAATGCTACTCAAGTAGGAAACTGGCAGTCTCTTTTGCATTGTCCTGCCTCATCGCTCATGCTTCTGACGACTTTGGAAAGTAATAAATGGCTACTATAATGTATCTCTTCTGAGTAGTAGATGTCGGGATAATAGGACCCACAAAGTCGATGCCCCACTTCTCAAATGGAAGGGTAGTCATAATCAAAATAAGTAGGCACTTCCTATTCTCTCTACTATCATGTCTTTGACATGTATCGTATCTCTTAACATACTCAAATGCATCTTGGAAGATGGAAGGCCACCAATATCCAGCTCTTAAAGCCTTCTATGCTATCAACCTCCCACCAAAGTGCCCTGCACAAGCGGAGTCATGGCACTCCTCCAAGATAAATAAAACCTCGTCAGGCATCACACATCGGCGATAGATATCATCAACCCCCTGCTGATATAGTATTCCTGAAATCAAGGAAAATTTCAATGCTTGTTGTTTAATTTTTCTCTTCTCAGACTTTTATAGAGTAGCTCCACCCTCTCCTGTAGATAGATAATGCATTATAGCACCATACCAGGAGGGAATAGATGCCGTATTAATCTTAAACAATGTTTCCATGTCACTTCCTTCAGCCAAGACCTCTTTTGGCTCTCCGAAATCCACAAGAAATTCTACAATGCCCTGTAGCTTGAGTGGCTTGCTCTTAATATCGTAATCAAACTCTTGCAAAGTGATTAATCACTTTGCTAAACGATCAGGCGGCTGTAACTTGTTCAGCAACAATCAAAGCCCTTCCGCCTTTGTATAATAAACCACCTTCTCATAAATAATATAGTGCCTGAACTTTTTGGTCACAAATACCATCGTAAGGCACAACTTCTCCATATAGGTATAGTTAATTTTCGATATGCCCAACTTCCGACTAGCAAAAGCTATTGGATGGTACCATTTTTTCTCCCAGATTTGGGCCAAATAGCAGCTAATACTATACATGGTGGTTGCTAAAAATATATAGAATACTTCACCCCTTTTAAGTGCTTTTAAAACAAGTGCTTTGGAAAGCTCTTGCTTCACATCGTCAAAAGATACTTTGCAAGAATCACTCCATGCAAACTGACAGTTAAAGGATAATAGGTTTGTCAGTGGCAATGTTCTTTCTACCAAGGCATTGATAAACCTCTGATAATACCCTATCGATGAAAGCTATGCGCTTCCTTTGGAGTACGTGGCAGACTCATGGTGACTATGACCTAACAATAGCCATATTGAACTAATCACATGACCTAACAATAGCCCATAAGGTATCCCAAAGACCCACTTCCGTGGGTTAAGAGCTATGTAAAATTGTCTGCAATGCTCAAAACACTTCCGCAAAATAATCAACTGCCTTTCCCTTATGGTGGCTGCCCCTAGGTCATCAATGAATACTTTCAACTCCTCTAGGGAGATGTCACCAAAGGTCTTGTCGGCTATTCTTCGCCATGAACTAGGTGCATTACATAAATCAAATGCCATCACATGGTACGCAAAGGTACCAAAGATAGTAATAAATGTCATTTTCAGCTTGTCTTGCTCAGTAATTGCCATTTGGTTATACCTTGCAAAGCAATCCATGAACGAATATATTTCCCTACCCGCTAATTGATCCAAAATTTGGTCAATAAATGGCAACGGGTAGTGATATTTAATAGTCTGCTTATTTAGCTCTCTAAAGTCTCAAAGATGAATTTAATTATTATTCTTCTTTCTGATCACAATTGGTGAACACCATTCAATATGCTGAACAGGGAAGATCAAACCTACTTTCCGCAACTTCTGTAGCTTCTCAAATAGCCCATCCCTTAATTCAAAAGGCATGCCCTTAATTTTTGATGCCGACTTTCTTCCTTTAGAGGAATGGTATGCATAGCCAGTAGGCTGGGAGGAATACCTGTGAGTTCATCATAGCTCCAGGCAAAGATGTCGCAGAACTTTTGAATTAAGGACACATAGTCCTCTCTCTCTTCAAAACTGAGCATGGAATCTAATTTGATTGGCTATGAATTGTTTGGCGTATCAAGGTCCAGCTCAATAATGTCTGCATCTCTTATTCGATCTTGAGGCTCTATCGCCTCATTCAAAGTTATCTGACAAATGTCCTCTGTAGTGGACCCTTCTTTAGATCCATCACTCGATGATGTCTCACTACCTAATGGATCATCTACTATTTCTAGTTTAGTAGAGGATAAAGGAGCTCTCTCACTTTGAGGAGACTCAAGATAAGCATCCACTATTACACGATTGGCACCTCTACCTAGAATCACTCAACCAACGGGTATATCGACTTGATAGTCTGTTTGTAAAATCCATGGCATGCCTAGCAAAACTCGATAGCTAGGATGTCTTGCAAACCTTATCACCCTAAAGTCCAGATAGCATTCCACGCTTGCAATGGTAATGTGGACTTTAGTGATGCAATCTTTTGGTTGCCTTAGACTGTCCTCAGCCATCCTAAGAAGTGTGGAGCCATCTTTTTGGATTTCTAGACCTAGCCTCTCCATCAAGTCTAAACCCATGATATTGACGGAGGATCCAGTGTCCACGATAGCATGCTCCACTAATATTCCATCCACATATGTTGGAACCCACTTTTTAGCATGATCAAACCAATCCTCCCCCACTCGTGCTATGCCCAAAGGTTCTACAAAAGGCTGACTCCACTACTATGAGGCAACTCCTCTACATTAGCCTTTCCTCTTTGCAGTATTTGTCTTGGTCCCTCATCTTGTTGGAGATTATTCCCTTGTGTACGATGGTTAATTGGACCTGGCAGTTTACTCCCTTGTTGGAGAGAACTAATCTTACTCCAATAGGTAGTAGTTAAGTGGTCAGACTTTTCGTAAATATCACATTTGACATTCAGACAATTCCTAGGGAAATGTTGGCACCATACAACTTACATCTGAATCTTGAGGGGGCACCCTCTTCAGGGCATAGACTTCCTATCAAATTTTGCTTCATCTTAAGGAAATTGACATTCACAGCTATTTTTTTATACAGCAAAATCAGCAATAAACAACACCCCTTCTCCTCAAAATTTGTCACCGTGCAGGTGTCCATAGCCTTTTTTTTTCTTCACACGAAAAAAATGGATCCCCTTCCTCCCCAATTGTCAAGTTTTTTGGGGCCCCAAGGGGAGGCCGCAAGGGTCACACCCTTTTACACCTCCTTAAGTCATTTTAGACTTGGCCCCCCTTTTGGTCTTGGCCTCAGGCACTCTCGTTTTCGCGTTCGGCATCCAACTTTAGATCTATAAATTTTTGCTCGATCCTCTTGAGGTCTTGCACTACCTAGCACTTCTCAGGATCCAATTCGGTAGTTGAAAAATTATGAAAAATCTGTAACTACCAATTGGTGTATCTTTAAAGCACTTTGAGAACTCGGCGGGCTGCTTGCTACTTAAAATTGACTCGATTGCCTATGCCGCTTTCGATGGAATTTAATTTTCCCTTGAAATGTGGATTTTTGGCAAATTTTAAGCACTTATTAGGCTCAAAAATAAGCTCTCACTGAGCTTGGTTGCTTGATTGACATTGATATTTCTGTAGTGGGAGCTTTATGCTATCTCTGGATATTACAAAGCTTGTGGGTTATGCAGTTGAGATTCTTGAGTATATGAGACAGGGATATCTTACATGTCTGTGCTCTTGATAGATGTATGCATTGGATGCTTTTGGGCTGATATGATCTTCTGTTTGAGCATACATAGATCTTTGTCAGGTCATGTTAGTTAGGCATACACCTAGCTTGGCTTACTCTCTGAGTTCTTTATGCCAGGGGTTGTATCCTCCTACTCACATCGATTGCTTTGACACATTTGGGTGTTTGGCTCATGTTTCTTGGCTGATAGTGTTTGTTACATGCTTGCTTGATGCAAGATCTGACCTGGCAATCATACTTGACTTTGGATCACTGTTAGCTCATTGTTTGCTCTCATTTTCTCATTGCTATGATTTATTATAGCAAGTTGTTTTATGCAGAGGACTATGATGTATTTACTGAGCTCAATTAAGTCATTTTGATGTACTTTTGGTACTATTTGGTGGATAGTTGGTCATTTTAGCAATTTCTCTTGTTTTAACAGTGGTTTTGGCATGGTTACTACTAATTACAATAGCCTATTTTTTGCACATTCTACCTTTTCTAACTCATTATGGTTGTCCATCTCAAAGATACAGCTTTGTTTAACATTGGCAAGTTGGATGGCACCAACTATGACTACTGGAAGTTTCAAATATGGCAAGTTTTGGTGCAAAAATTGTAGATTAAGCCACTAAGAAACAAGGGTATTAAACCCGAGGACATGGATGACATGGATGATGATGACTGGGCTGATTTAGATGCACTATGCAAGTCCACTATCATTTTATCACTCTCTGACGAGATCCACAATAATATTTTTGAATATGAAGATTAGAGTGCATGGAATCTATAGAAAAAGATTCAAGGACTTTATGCAAAGAAAAGCCGTGCTTCACAGATGTGTTGGCTTAAACAATTGATGGATCTCCGTATGACGGAGGGGACCCCATTATGTGGTCACTTTAGCCAGTTTCATTCTATCATGAAGCATATGCTTCAACAGGGCATTGAGTTTTAGGATAATATGCATCCTTTGTTTCTGCTTGGCACTTTACTTGAGTCTTGGGATGTATTTCACACTATGATCTATACCAACAAACTTGATGGGTTGAAATTGAAAGATGTAGAGAGTGCTCTTTTGACTGAAGAAATTAACATGAATGGTGCATATTTTCATGTGACCCCCTACCATGAGTGGTTTCATATCTATTGCAGTGTATTTGATTCTGTGTGCTTAGGTGATGATTGATCTCTTGTTATTGTTGGATTGGTGATGTCACTGTTTATATGGCAGGCTGACTAGGAAATCACATAAAAATTCAGGTATTCCACGCATAGGTGAGCCTTTGGCTCTTGTGCATTTAGGTGTATGTAGACCTGTGCCCTGTTAATCTTTAGGGGGTGTGAAGTACTTGTTACATTTATTGATGATTATTCACGTAAGGTTTAAGCTTATCCCATAAAGTAGAAATTTGATGTCTTGGTAATCTTTCAGCATTGGCTAGCTTTCCAATCTGAGCATAGGCTAAAATTCCTATGGACAGATACACGGGGTGAGTATGTCTCACATGCTTTTGAGCGATTTTGTGATGAGTAGGGTATTAAGCATCAATTGACTCCCCCTTATACCCGTCCCTAGGATGGTATGGATAAGCACATGAATAGGACTATCAAGGAGAGGGTTCTTAGCATGCTTAGCTATGCTAGCTTACCGCAGGTTGAGGTAGTTACTACTGCAATACATATCATTAATAGGTCGCCTTGCAATGGCTATGGAGATGCATGTGAGGTGGGATATCGTCTTTGGGATCTGCATGTGCAAAAAGTGATCCACATCCATGATGTTGTGTTTCATGAGGATAAAATGCATATGCAGCCTAAGAAGGTTGTTGAGATACATAGGGTTATCTTTCAGGAGGAGTCCCCTGCTCCTCTGCTACATAGCCACATACATAACCTCCACCAGTGGTTAGCTGATGCTCATGGCCAGGATGTTAGACAGGATGTTGGGCACATAGCACAACCTGCATTGAAGTGTTCTACTAGAGATAGACGACCTCTTGACCATTATGAGCCCTCCATAAATTATGTATTACAGATGCAAGAGATCCTCTCGCCTATGATGAGGCTATGCACAGGTGCGACAGTCACTCTTGGGGGAGGGCAATGAAGTCTCGTTTCACAAGAATTATATATGGGATTTAGTTTCCTTGCCTAGTGGCAAGAGGGCTTTATCTTGTAAGTGAGTGTACAAGTTGAAAATTACCCTTGGACACCCAAGACTGTGGCATACAGGGCTAGATTGGTAGCAAAGGGTTTTAAGTATGAGCGTGGTGTGGAATTTGATGAGGTCTTCTCTCTTGTGGTTAAGATGACCACCCTATGCTTAGCCTTGGCTTTGGTTACACAGCTTGACTTGGACTTGTATTAGTTGGGTGTCAAGATGGCTTTCTTACATGGGGACTTGCATGATGAGATATACATGGAGCAATCTAAGAGCTTTGTAGAGCCTAGCAGGGAACACCTAGTGTGCATATTGAGGAAGAGTCTTTATGGCTTGAAGCAGGCACCTAAGAAATGGTACCACAAATTAGATGCATTCATGTGGTCACAGGGCTACAATCGTAGTGCTATGGATCCTTGTTTATACACGAAGAAAGCTCGTGATGGTTCATTACTGATTTTGGTACTCTATGTGGATGACATGCTTTAGCAAGGAAAGATCATGATGAGCTAGATGCTCCTGAGGCTTAGCTCAAGAAGAGCTTTGAGATGAAAGATCTAGGACATGCCTCTTATATGCTTGGTATGCACATTATGCATGTGATAGGTCTCAGGGACTACTTTATCTGTCACGGAAGGAGTATATCCATAAAGTCTTGAGCACTTTTGTATGCAGGATGTGAAGCCTATTGGCTGTCCATTGCCTTCATATGAAGATATCCTAGGCCAATTGTCAGCAGAAAAATGAGCAGAGGGCCGAGATGGCCAAGATTCCCTATGCATCCATAGTGGTGGGCAGTCTTATGTATGCCATGATAGCCACCCATCTAGATATTACATTTGTAGTTGGTGTTGTGGCACGTTATATGGCTACACCTGGCAAGAGGCATTGGGATGCCGTGAAGGGTATCATGAGGTACTTGAAGGGCACTGCTGATATGTGCATATGTTATGGCAGCTAGAATACATGAGTTGTGGGATACATTGACTATAACTATGCAGGACGACATGCAGATAGTAGGAAGTCCACTTCTGGCTATGTTTTCAATTTTGTTAAAGGTGCTATTTCATGGATGTCTATGCAGAAATGCATGGCACTTTCTACTACGGAGGCTGAGTATATTGCAGCACCATTGAGTCTTACAACGGACGCCATTTGGTTGTTGACCTTGGTGTTGCAGATGCTATCCCTACTCTGCATTTGGATTCTATGAATGCTATCTAGTTATCCAAGAATTAGGTCTTTCATGTGAAGACGAAACACATTGAGGCGTGGTATCACTTTATTCATGAGGTCATTGAGGATAGGCCTGTTGACCTTGTCAAGATCTCAATTGACCAAAATCTTGCAGACTTGCTCACAAAAAGCCTCTCTACAGAGTGCTTTGGCTTCATTAGGAGGTTAATGGGCTTCGGATGAGATGACATCTTTTCTCATCCTGTTGTATCTATGTATATGTTGTACTATATTTTTTTTTTCTTTTTGCTCATTGAGAGAGATTTACCTTTAAGTGGGAGGTTGTTGGGGGTAAAGGTGCCTCTGCCTAGTCACTCGTATATTACTACACTGATAGTACTTGCACCTACATACACTGCAAGCGGCGAGTGCCCATCACTGTCACTTCATTATTTATTCTTTTAGTGACATTTGAATAAAGGAAAGGCTGGTCACACATTGTGACTGTTGGAGTTTCCACATTGTGTGTGTGTGTGTGTGTGTGTTTCTCTCTCTGTCTCTCTCTCTCTCTCTCTCTTGTGCTTGCTCCTTCCACCATAGCTCTTATTCCTGCTCGTGCTTCCACTTCAGGGCTCACCTCCCTTCATTTGTAGCATCCGAGTGTCTGATTCGGACCATCTGAGCGGACTGTCTGAGTTTGAGTGGATTGTCCAAGTCTAAGTGGCATGGCCTGAGGCTGAATTAAGGGTCTGAGTTTGAGTCTTAGAATTAGATGGTTTTTGGTTGTCTGTGTTAAAGATTCATAGGGAGAGAGAGATAAAGACATGGAGTTGTAACAGAAAGTCATGAAATGTTTTTGTTCTCTACTTCTGATTATTCCATAATACTTACTAAAGTCTATCACACATAACTGAAAACACACTAGGTCACTAACTGACCGTACCACTAATCGTGGTTGAGTCTGGCTGAACTTCTATGTATTTGGATCTAGCATGATAGAGGGGTTGCTAGCCAGCATCAACCTACTGAGATTGTCACAATGCAAGGTGACCTTCTTGTCTAAATGTATACCCAAGTCATGTAGCAGTTTCACAAGCCAAACTACTTCGCATGCCCCTAAGGCTGTACCCCTATATTCTACCTCTGTACTAAATAAAGCAATGGTGGGATGCTTCTTACTACTCCAGCTAATCATACTACTACCTAAACTGAAAGCATAACCACTGGTTGACCTCCTATCATAGACATAACTTGCCGAATCATCATCCGTATAACCTGTCAAGTCGAATGATTTTCCATGCTCATAAAATAACTCATAATCAGTAGTACCCTTCACGTACCGCATAATCCTCTTGACCGCATCTAACTGTGGCTTATGAAGTTTCTATATAAATTGGCTAATTAGCCCCACTACATAACTCAAGTTAGGATGGGTAATAGTAAGGTAAATCAAGATGCCCACCATTTATCTATACATAGTGACATTCTTGATCTTAGTCCCAACATCAATTGCAAGTTTGACATTCTGATCCAATGGTGTTTCCATGGCTTTACACTCCATCGTGCCATATTTTAGCAACATATCATGAGCATATTGTTTTTGCAATAGATATATACCTTGAGGTGTAGACACAACCTCAATCCAAGAAGATCATTAAACCCTTCCCTATTTGGATCATTACATGTATCAATGGTACAACCCAAACTAGGTAGAGCTTCAAGCTTAGACCCATCACATAGATGCATCTCAGGGCGGTCCCTATTGTCAGATGTAACATTATGGCCTTTCATCACACCTACGTGGAAATCCATCAAAGCATGTCCACATGCAATTCCTGGCCCTTCATTTGACACACCAACCATACATTTAGAAATTTTGGGTCTCCAAACCCATCTCATATTCCTTTTTATATGCTTAGACTGCCCCATTTTGCCACATTGGTCTAAAGGACTCAAAGTGGACTTATTGCTATAGCTAGATGGCCTCACATCCTTAGCACTTCTGCTCAACATAGGTGGCCCTTTGGCATACATGAGATGTCTTTACTTGCCTTTGTCCACTCTACAATGGCCTATTTATAGGAACCATGCTCTTACTAATAGGAACAACATCTACTCGAAAGCATGACTCATTTAAAGATGGCAAAGGTCTCTTTAGAGCCTTTCCACTAACAAAACTAGAACCTTCCATAGGATACTTATCTACACTCATAGGCCCAATGGTTCTATCCATGTTAATGTCATAACTACCTCATTTAAAGATGGCAAAGATCTGCTCAGCATAGGTGGCCCTTTGGCATGCCGCATCTTCTCTACATCAGATGTCTTTAGTTGCCTTTGTCCACTCTATAATTGCCTATTTATAGGAACCATGCTCTTACTAATAGGAACAACATCTACTCGAAAGCATGACTCATTTAAAGATGGCAAAGGTCTCTTTAGAGCCTTTCCACTAACAAAACTAGAACCTTCAATAGGATACTTATCTACACTCATAGGTCCAATGGTTCTATCCATGTTACTGTCATAACTACCTCTCATGGGAGCATTGCAAGCCTTGATGGGACTTACTGGGCTTGGAATCTTTTTATCCCCAAGGGGTATATTATCCCTACTATTGCCATTTTCTGCTCGGAGATTTTGGCTACCAAGGTTCCCCTCATAGGCTACCTTGATATCAAAAAGTGAATTGTCTCCTTGTAGAAATGGTTGGAAGCTAGGGTGCACTTGTACTGAGTAGGGAAAAATCCAAAAGTTTTCCCAACATCTCTAAATATGTCCCTCATAATCAATGGCATGCATCTTTGCTTCCCTTAACGACTTAGGATTCCACATTCCCACTTGGATTTGCATGTTAATCTCTAAGCCACTAAAAAAGAGCTCACATAGCACATCACCTGGCAATATAGTAGATCTTCTTGGCCAAAGCCTTAGAATATCATCAAAGGCTCTAGCGCATTATTTAATAGAAGGATATGATTCGTGCCTAATTTGCATCAGTTGCCCTAAAACTTGGGTCATAGGCACCTTCTTCTCATATTCATCTAAAAATTGATCACTCAACTCCTCAAAGGATAGAATAGACCCCTTGGGAGGCTCCAATATCATTTTCTAGCCTCTCCCTTTAGGGTACTTGAGAATACGAGCATTCGATGAATATCATCATATCCACTTCCAAGGCAAGTTAGACCGTATTCTCGTAAATCCACCATCAGGTCCTCATTAACCAACCCTGAAACACTGGGAGATCCCTATAAGGAGGAGGGCATTTAGTCCTTTCCTTCGGGATTAGCACTGGCCATTAAAATCCTTGTATTCCTCTTGACCTAGTACCAGCGTATTAGGGTCTTTAATTTCGTCCACTTCCACCTTTACTGGCGTTGAAAGGTCATTGCCTCCATGAACTTCCCTTTCTTGCCAACTCATAAAGTGGTTTAGGGAGGCATATAGCTCCTAGCATGTCATTCTGATTCTTTCTTAGAGGATCTTCCATATCTTGCCCCTTCCTAGATAGTTCCATGATGGCTTCATCTAGGAGCTTCTGCCCCTCATCAAAATCAAACTTATCCTTAGCACTTAGGACCTAGGGACCGTGCCTTTTAAGCAACGGCTTTCCCTTTACAACTAGGGCTTCTAATATCCTTGTGATACCTAAAATTTTGGTACGATGCCCCACCACATGGGATGTTTCATCCATAACTACACTCCACTGCATGTCGAGTTTTTCTCATGGCACTACGGCTTTAGCATAATCACTTGTTGATGCCATGACCGCCATAGCTTCCAACATACTTGTTCCATGCCTTCTAGGTTGATGGATGGTTATACATGATTTCTCTTGGGTAGAGACCACACCAAGGTGAGCCTCGGGCCATGCCATCGCATTACAGGACGGGGTAACCACTAACTGGTTACTCTTCTCATCACCTAGATCATCTTCTGTAGAGGACTCATGGTCTACATAACTAACTAAGTCCATCAGTAAGTTTTGTATAGGGAAAGCCAAGGTTTTCCATCCTTGAACAAACCCCATTTTATGGTTAGCTTAGCACACTCCTAATGGAAATTATAAACTTAGGTCTCTTTACAATCTAGATTCGGAGACTGGCACTTATAGGTAGCTCTCGACAAACGCACCACTAATGGGACCAAAAATGGGCCGACATTGGCTATGGCACTACCTGAACCTCATGCATACAACAAACACCTCCACCACCACCCGGCCTTGTGGGCCAGGAGCATCTGTAATAACTAAATACACACTAGATACATCTAATATTGCATTTGTAGCTGAATAAGAGTCCAACGGCACCTTCCCCAAAACCCCTAAAAGGGGATATCCCACACATATTGGCAATAAGTGCCACGTATCACAGACACAGGAGGCACCTCATCAGCTGATTGTCGTGACCCCACTGCAGCTCTCCTACATCTTGGGGACTGACCCCTCGATGTGTTGCTTTTACATATAAACACATTCACACAAGACTCCTCTCTTTGTCAACGAGATCCAGGAGATACAATGTTTCCTCACTAATAATCAACCCCAATAAATGAACGGCTAACCTACGGCAAGGGAAATCTCACCCTCTCAAGCGTGGGTCAACTATAATTCAAATAATTGCTATGCATTTCCAGGATTTGATACCACATGTATGATTAATGTAATAGTGGATGTCTCATTGTGCACAAATAGTTATGTTTTGACATCAGCCTATGTGCTAGTATCCAAACGATCTTTCCATGAATTCCAACTAATACGTATTTACTTCATTGCAAGAATCTAGCACAAAGGCAAACCTTGTGCTACTAGATCCCTTATTTCCAAATAGGCCGTTTCCTAAATGCTATGCATAGAAAAAACAATCAAAATTTGTATTATTTCAGCCCTCAAATTGTTGCACAAAATCCTATTCCCCCTCACCATTTAAGTTTTGCTTCGTTGCATAGGTGTATAAAGATTATTTTGTCATGATTTAGTGTATAAAGAGCAATAAATCACACACTGTAACAAAAAGATATGGCAAACTGAGGCCAAACCTCATGCTTTGCCCCACCATACATTCACAACCACTTACTATAGTTTTTCGTATTTTTCTAAGGCATATTCCTATTTTTCCTCTTATTTTTTCCTATTTTTCTCTATTTTTCCAAATAAAAATTATTTTTAGAGATGTGGCTCTTGATTCTTAGAATAGCAGAAATGTAGATTTTATTAGCATTTTATCCCATGTGTATTGGTTTATCCCACCTGAAAACACCAAAACCCCATTTTCCTCATAAAAATTGTGTTTTATGGGTTTCTAAAAATTATTTCTAGCATTTTGATTTTATATTTTTTGATTTTTTCATCTTGCAAGCATAGAACAAATAGAAAACATCATGTCTACCAATTTTCACTCCATAAGAACAACATTGACTCAATCAAATGTAAAAAACAAGCAATTTTCCTTTGTAAAATAGAATTATCGATTTTTTTCCTTCTTTGTGGGTTTTAAAATCTGATGTGGGAGTGCAGATCAGCCCTCATTCAAGGCTCAGTGCCCACCTCCAAACAGCCAACTGTAGCCCTCCATCGATCCAGGAGTGATCTGGGGAGAAGCATCCATCGCGTTGACATAAATCGGTTCATCTTTTTGTGTTCACATTGTCTCGCAAGTGGATTTTTCAATTTTGAAGGCCCAAACGAACTTCCATTTGCAATCCGACTGGACAGGCGGCTTTGTGGTGTCAAACTCCATCAATCTGGTCTTTCCCACACACTTTACGGCTTCTCGATCTGGTAGCTACTTTATAACACCGAGCCTTGTGGGGATTAAATGGAGCATCAAACGACCTTCGATTGACGAAACCGAGACTTGTGTTGGATTCCTGATGTGGAAATGCATCTGGGAAAACTCTAGCTCGGCCATTTGCCACCGTTTGATTTTTCATGAAAATTGGCTCTTTAACGCCTCTCGGGTACTTTCCAGCTCCAAATTGAGCTTCAATGCTTCAAGAACGGGTCCTAAAATCTAGCTCTCATTTTGCATCCTAAACTTCCACAGAGAAAAGTTTTTGTTATCAAGCTTCTCTCCCACAATTTGAGTAACATTGTCAGTGCACTTGAGCATTTGCCATATTTGCAACTAAGATATTCAATGCTATATGTAATTTGTAAGTGCTTGACTCCCTGTAGTTCAGGGTTAGACTTTCTGCAGTTAAGGAATAGTTTCTTGTAGTTCAGGACCATTTTCCTACAGTTCTTCAGGTACAATTTCCTAACAACCTGCATGTTGTAAACTATATTCTAGCAATGAAAAAACATAGTCAACTAAGCATAAACCAATATCAAATCAGTTCAAAACATTCTATGGTAGTGGCAAAACATCCCAGCAACAAACTATGTCCATATACAAGCATCAATAGATGCATAGAACTGATGCTGACATTCACTAGACTTTCCCATAGTTTATGATAGGCAAGTAGCCTATTATGACCATCAGCATAAACTTTTCAATAATCAGGGTATTCTCAGCTAAAAAATATACTTAAATCACCATAGACATGCCCTAGTACATTGGGAATTCAATATGTGACCAAACAAGCATCAATGTTTGTACTGCATGCAAGTAGCAGTGCCAAATACTCTTCCCACAGGTTATTTACAACCAATCCACTACTATAACCAACAATATTTTATCTGCTAAAACAAGAGTATTCAAACCTCAAAATAGCCCCAAAACATCTCATACACTTGCCACTCTATGCAAGAGTTGATACATGTCCAACTGGTCAGAATAGATTGCATGTATGCCAAGTGAAGATGATAGTATCCTTCTTGTAGACAATAACATGTCAATACCCTGGTATAACTAGCAACAAATCAATCTAAAATTTTTGCTTTCAGCACTCATAGTATCCCAAAAAGCATCTACCACTCAAGTGGTATGATCCAAGCATTTGTCAGTAGCAAATAAGCATCACATATACTTCAACCCTGTAGGTATATTGTTTCCAAATTCTTGACATCAACCAACTCACTATTTCTAGCCTACAAATAAGCTCCAAAATTGAGCATTTAACACACTTCAATATCATGCCCATGTATACATAATTGTTTCTATAACACTTGCCAAGCATCCAGGATGATTGTTTGCATCATTTTCAAGCCTTTCTTGATCAAACTATTTTAGTGCTGGAAATTCCAGAACAGATTTAAGCTTGCTATTATCATTTAAATCTAAGTGTTGAACTCTTCAAAGCCATGCCAAAATGCATGAGAGTAAAGGCATATACATTGCCAAGCATCAATATGTTGAGATATCAAGCTCCACTCATGATATACCAGGGTGACCATTGTACATTTATGTCACCGACTTGTCAGTTGCAGATGCGATTGGTACACCGCCCATGAATAATAGCTACATGACAGCTATCCTTATCTACTCTAGTTCGTGGCTTAGTTAGTATGCCATCTTAGTTAGTTGAGTTTGGTTTGAGACCCATATATAGGGTTCTTCTATTTCTTTGTACTTGAGTTCTTTTGGCTTACACACGCACTCAGGAAAAGGCCCAGTTTTATGTTGTGCAACCACTGTTCTACAGGTCGGTGAAAAGTTACTGTAGAAATTGCATCGTATGCCTGTGCGCAGAGACATTGCGAGTTACAGAATCATCCTTGTTGCCTATTGATGCAAAATCGTCACTAGGAAGTGACTGTGTGGTCAAATACCACTTTCCTCAGTTTTGCAGATTTGCCCTTGTGAGGCTGAAGCTGTGTTCTTTGCAGTGACAGAATTTTTTGCAGTGTTTTGTAATGGCGTCTGATTCTCTTTCACAAATTGTCACTGAAAAGCTTGACAAGAACAACTTCCAAGTATGGAAGTTTAGAATGAAGAATTTCCTTATGGGAAAAGGATATTGGGAATTTGTTGCAGGAAATGAAGAAGAACCAGTTCTTCCTGATGTTCCCAATCAACAGCAAATGCAGGCATTTAAAGCATGGCATGAGAGAGCCAGGAAAGTTATGTACTGGCTGTCTATCAGCATTTCAGACTCTATGATTGTGCATATTCAAGATGCAAGTACGCCAAAGGAGGCATGGGATACTTTGTCAAAAATGTATAGCATAAATATGCAAGCCAGGAAAATGCAGCTCAAGCAAGAGTTGCATAATGTGCAAAGAGAAAATATGAGCATCAATGACTACCACATGAAGGTGAAGAAGATTGCAGATGCACTTGCTTCCATTGGGTCGCCAGTGGAAGATGATGATTTAGTTTATGTGAACTTGAATGGTCTAGGAAAGGATTATGCACAGTTCCGAACATCCATTTCCGTCCGTGAAAGATTTCTTGATTTTGAGGAGTTGATTGCTCTTCTAATTTTTGAGGAGCAGAAATAGTGGTGCATCTTCTTCAGGAGGAACTTCAAAAGAAGCTGTCTTCTACTCAAATGCTGGAAGAGGTAGAGGTAGAGGTAGAGGAGGCCGATCTGGAGGCCGTGGTAGAAATCAAAATATGCAGCAAACTCAAGAAAACCAGTCCTATGGAGGAGGATGTGGTAACTCTAGAGGCAGGGGAGCCAAAGAGGTCGTGGTGGATGGCAAAGAGGCCAAAATGCAAACAGCAATGTTGAATGCTACTACTGTGGTAAAATGGGTCATATGGCTAAAGACTGCTATTAAAAGCAGAATGACATCATGAATGGAAAATTGCAACAAGGGAATTATGCATCTTCTAGTTAAAGCTCTCGTTTCCTTGTTTTTTCCATGTTTTGGGCGTGCTATTACAATAGAAACCCTATAGCGTGTTTCTCTATTTTCCTTGTTTTTTCCTTATCTAAATGCATCCAAATCATAAGCAACCACTTACACTGATCCAACCTTTTTCCTAAATCCAAAAAACCAAAAAAACTTACTTGCAAAGGAGATCAAATACCTATTCAACTCCCTTGATTCCTACCTATCTCAAGCATTGGTTCAGGGCAAACCCTACTTCAATACTCAATTCGGAGTGTGCAAGCACTCAAAGCTTGAATCCGTTGGTCCTGTGGCAACAAGGGAACCAAATGTGGGAACTTCTCACTTGATTTTCAAGACCCACAGACCACTTATTGTTTCAAGTGTTTCAAGCCAAGTGCAATGGCTACCTCTCACATAGCCATATGCACTCTCATACCTATGAGTGTAGTGAGCTTACCTCCATGCTCGATCAAGTTTTCTTCTCCCTCAACCACTCTGGCGACTCCACAATCCAAGGTGTAAGCTCAAGCAAGCTCAATCTTCAAGCTCCAAGATCCATGCTCCATTGCCATACACATGAGACAAGAGAAGAGAAGAGAAGAAGAAGAAGAGAGGAGAAGATAAGAGAGCTTCTCCACCACAGTCTCTCACCCTAAAACACTCACTTCCTCACTCCCTCACACTCCCTCTCTCAAGCACAAGCTCAAGAAAGAAGAAGAAGAAGAAGAAGAAGAAGAGGAGGAGGAGGAGGGATAGTTTAGCCACACACAAACCCTAGTCCCCTTTTTTCCTTTTATACAAAACCCTAGTCCCCTTTGGGCACCCATCCCTTTCTTACATGATCGGCCATTTTAGCCTAGCTCCTCTTTTCCTATTCCCTTCCTATTTGCATTGTGCCTTTACCCATGCCCATCTACATTTACAAATTGCATAGGAGGGATCCTAATGCTCTTTTACAAGGATTTAGAGTGCGCTTTTATATTTAAAATTAGCCTTTCCTCTTTTGCACTTGCCCTGAACTTTTAAGGTTGTCCTTGTGCTTTTAGCATTTTTTTCCTTCTATTTCTTTAGCTGGGCCACCTTTTTTTGCTTTGCCCTGTATCTTTTTAATTTTCTTTTTGCTTTCTTTGCATTGGAGTTAACAGTTGATGGAGTCGAGGTTGGTTTCTAAATGTTGATTGATTGATGATGAAGATAAAGTGATGAGCTAGTATTTTGAGCTTCTATTATCCTTTTCTACGGTCGCAAGGACGCCCCCTGATTAAGTGTAGGTATGTGTTGAGTGTTAAAATGACTGTATTTTTAGCTGTTGTTTGTTGATTTTTGAATGTTTTTTGGTTGATATGAGGGTGTATTGATTAAATTTGGATGACTTTAGAAGTGTTTTGGGATAGTTATGTTTGGGAGAGTCGTGATGGTTTTTGGTTGAGATTTGATGTTGTATAGGTTTTGTGATGAGTCTGTTGTTTGGTTCTATTATAATCTAGTTTGCCATTGTTTTGATCTATTGGTGAGGTTGAGATTGTGAATAAGTCTTTTGAGGATTGGCTGAGAGTGTGCTGAATGGTCTTGGGTGGTTCAAAGTGGTTTTGGTTGAAGCTATATGGTTTTTATGCTTTCTATTGATCCTTTGTTGAGCTTCTATAGAGCCTCTATCTCTATTCTGTTTCTATTCAATTTTCTTTGTGAACGTTTTGTGGGATGGATGTTTAGCTTAGTAATGTTTTGTAATCTTAGAAGAGGAAGAATGCAAGCTCAAAATAGCTTGAAGAAGTGAAAGAAGTAGCTGAAGAAGACTTGAAGTGAAGACCGAAGTGACATTGATATTAGTGAGCTTTCAAGGGACAATGTAGTGGCTCTGGTGACTCTTCATATCAAACATACCTCGTGGGAGGGGTATCCACGACCAAGGGAGGGTTATTGAGGATTATTGATTGTAATTCCATTATACTATTGAGAGATGATATGTATGAGAGAGATAGAGTGTGAGAGATAGTCATTTTCTATGTTGAAAAACATTGTATCTACATGAGAGACTATGAAGATGAATACTATCCGTTGGAGGAATAGAGTGGATTCTTGAAGGCATTATGGAAGGGGCAGCCATTGCCATTTGAAGAAGAGCAATTATTGAACTCTTTTACAAATTTTGAATACTTCTTGGAGACTATTTCACACATTTAAGACTAATCAACATCCTCAACTCAAGCGGCATTCCTATTGAAGCCTTCTTCATCAATTTTTGAATCCAATGGTTCATAGGAGCACTCTTGATGAACAATCTTGATCAAGTAGTTGGACATTATCATTGGAGAGCTCAATTTGAATATTCTTGGATGTTTGCAAGCTGAAGACACATTCCACAAGTCTATGTGAAAGGTTTGAAGCATCAACCAATGCTCTTCTCCTCTTCTTTAAGTGTGGGGATGCGTCCTTGCATGTCTATGTGGCATACCGCCCTGCATATGCCTCACTTTGATCATGCATGTATGCCATGACTTTCTTTTACCCTCCTGGGGTCCTTCCCCACCCACCTGTCCACTGTCACCCCTCCCTTGGGGCTGTTCCTCCTCCATTTCTCTTTCTCCCTTATTTTGGTGTGTTTCCATGTGAACGCACCCTTTTGAAGATCATCAAGTCAAACTCAAGCAACAAACATCAAATTTTAAAGTACTATCTTTTGATGCTTCATTGCCATTGCTTGTATCTTTTGACACATACAAAGATCAACTCATTGCTGGTTATTATTAGTCATTTGAAGCTGATTTCCATCATGGGAATGACCAAAATAAAGTCTTTTATGAAGATGCTTCTCATGAAGAGTAACATTACTCTTGTTGCTTAATTCAACTACATGGAAGACTTGTTTATTCCGCTTGCAGGGATGGATGGATTTACTTGTTTTGAAGAGGAATCGATAAATTTATTTGAAGATTTTGAAGACATTTTTGCTGCCTCAAAGATGATGATACCTTTTCTTGGGGGGGGGGGACATGGACATAAAGACTGATACAACTGGTGCAAGCAAAGTCAATGAAGAAGTAGATCAAGAGGACCAAAAGATCAAAGATAAAAAAAATAATAAGAAGAAGCATAAAAATCATGAAGACTTTGAAGTGGCAAACAAAGTGAAGTACAAGTACAGGAAGCTAGACAAGAAGAACTGAAATGAATTGAAGATCTATGTCAAAAGAAATGCTAAAAACCGCAAGGACCTCACAGTCCTTGATCCTATTTTTTACTGACTTTTTTAGCCTTGTATTGCCTAGCCCAAATGTCTTTATTATAAGCTTGTAAACTCCTCATGTAGCCTTGTACTATAGTCTCTGTAAGGCCCCTACTACAGCCTTTGGATGACCATCATGTTTGTGGTACCCACACTTAGCCTTTTCTGCGAGGACAGCCTCTAATGTTTTGCCATGTTTACGGTGTGCCCACACTTTGCATGTGTTACTTTCACTAAAGCCTCTACACACTTTGTACTTTTCGTTTGTGATTGAGGGGGGGTGTTGAGATATTTGCAATCACACCTATTGTAGCCTCTTTGTATGAGGTAGTTTTGGGCTTAGGACATGCAGACAGACTGAATCCCATATGCACAGAGAGGAAAACTGTAGCCATCTAACAACTATAAAGCATTGTACTTGACTACCACTTTTCATATAGAATGAATACAATGTCATGATGCTTTATACTTTTAGTTAAGTGTCTTGTTTTTGTCACTCCATTACACAAGATTGTCTTTATGAGTCCAAGCTTCCATCTTGGAACCTAATTCACTTGTGTAACAGTTGGTCTCTCCTTGTCTATCTCAACATGATTCTTGTCTTCATCTTCTATCCTCCATAGCTCCTGCCATGCTCTACATCCGCGTATTTAACAATACTTTGTTAGTGGCCCGTAAGATTTCCTAACTTGAGCTTCACCCTTTGGCATGGTGTAGATGGTATCCAAGTTGACTGGTGTGGTCTTCCAGGTATCCATCTCTACCCTTACTACTTTTGTTCGATTGCCCAAGAAGATCAGGATGTTGCCCCAGTCTTCTATGGCTCGCGTGTTTGCATCTAGGGTCAGCCTAGTAGGATGTCATAGTCTACCCCCTTCATGATGATGAAATCCACTAAAAGTTGGATTCCTACAATCTTCAACGACCAATTCTTCAACACACCCAATGGATTAACTTTCATCCCATTGGCCAGTGTGACATTGAACCTAGCATTCTTGACAGGCGGTTACCCCAAGCCTAGAGCACTATGTGGCTAAGTACACTGACTCCTATCCCCATGTCTACAATTCCTTTTCATTGTAGCATCTCCTAATGCTAGGATGGACAAGATTGCATGCATCTCAGTGCCTTCCCATAAGGCATTAACATGTAAGGACTTGGGTACTGAGTGCAGTGTCAAGCTCAGTATCTGAGTCACTGCATCAAGGTCATGTAGGTTAGTTGCCCCCTACTCGATTGGTCCTTCTACCCAATGCTTCAACTCTTTCCACAACTTTGGGTGATGCCTAAGAAAGTTTCCTAAGCGTAGAGTCACAAGCGTTGCCACTAGCGTCGCAAAGAAGGTTGCCAACCGCCTACTTCTTCCCTCCTAACTCCATGCTTCCTAGACAATGGTCTTGGCTAGTTTGCTAGCTTGTGGTGCCTAGACTTTGGCTATGCGATGCTGCTCATGGTACAGATGCATCTGTTGATGTTAGTCTCAAGTCAACAAGACTAGTGTGTTCATACTAGAGAGCTCATCAATTTATATCTTCTAATATGGGCTCTACGTCCTTTAAGTGCTCTTGGGATTCTCTCACCCACTTCTTGACCTTACCTATGGCTTAAAGCAGGCACTTTGGGTTAGGGTACTCCCCAACCTTAGCACTCCCTTTTTCTATAGTCTTGGAGCAGATGTTTCAGCTGCCTTTGCATCTGTGACTCTTTTTCCTATGGGTAGTATCATAGCACTCTCTGTCTTGAGCATGGCATTTGCCTCAATTCTCTTCTTCCTTCGTTGGCTCTTTTTTCTTATTAAGGGTGCGCCAGGTTGCTTCTTTTGTGTCGGGTCATAACATGCAATGCTTTTCATCGAGTGCCTCAACTCTGAACAGCCCTAATGGCATGATTGGAAAACTAGAGGATGGTTTCCTTATAGGGCAATTGACAAACAAATGGGTGATTGCGCACTCTGGGCATTTGAGGTTAGCCTTCTCTCTATTGGCTTGCTCCCTCTCAAGGCAGCGCAAAGAAATGTGTCCTGGGTGCTAGCATTGGATTGGCAAACAAATGGGTGATTGCACACTCTGGGCATTTTAGGTTAGCCTTATCTCTATTGGTTTGGTCCCTCTCAAGGCAGCGCAAAGAAATGTGTCATGGGTGCTAGCATTGGATTGGCTCTTGGTTTTGCCCTCTGAGGCCTCTACCTCTACCTCTGCCTAATGCCATCATTGGCACAAGACAATAGTCCATGAGAATGGGATTGCCCTCTTTTTCATACGAGACATAAGGGTTTACGTATGCCTCCTCATCATTTGGTTCCTCCACATACTGGGTGGGTCACCAAAGGTCCAAGTGGCCTAGGGATGCCCATGGGGTTAATCTCCATTCTAGGGATGATCAATTTCATGTTGTTAGGTTATTGGAGAGCCAATGGGGCTCTCCTTTCAAGGAATTTTGGTGGCTTATTCCCTTGGTATGGCTAGTTGTATTAGTTGGGAGTATGGAAGCCTCCTTGGTAGCCTACAATGCATGGTGCCATGGCCGACCGAACCTACTACAATTGGCACAAGGTCGGGATCTAGGGTCTTGAAATTCTATTGGAAGGTGATTTCCATTGCAATGCATGCACTGGACATGTGGGCACGTAGGTCTCCTCACTATCTCTTACAGCCTTGCTAGTTCCATCTTCACCTCTAATAGCTCTTAGCTTTGGTCAATGCTTTTCCCTTTATCTTGGATGCATGGAATTGACCATTTGCTAGATGTCATGGTTCTCTTTGAGGATTTGGAGTTAGTATCATCTTGGTTTGAGTTTCTAAAGCTTCTCTCTTTGAGCTGATTGTCCACTTGTATGGCCTCTTTGAAGACCCTACTAGCATGCCTCTTGGAAAGCTTGAGTTGCCTATCAAGGCCTTGTAGAGTTCCTTGCTACAAATTGCATTCACAAAGACTGTGGAGACCACTCTCTCAATGGGTCATTTGTTAGTCAGGATTCTCTTAAAGAGACTTAGCACATGGATAACGTAATCCCTGATGTCCTCCTTATCCTTTTGCTTGACGTTCATCAACCTAACAATGAGATTGTTGGAATACCCAACCTTAGAAAACCTCTTGATGAAGAGATTCTTGAGGTTATTGAAGTTGTTGCACTCCACTATGTTTAAGCTGATGTATCCCCCCTTGTCACCTAGGCAAAGTCCTAAGGCTTGCAAGCATTGGGCAAGACCTGTGAGGCCCTTAGCCTCAAAAACTTGCTCAAATTACTCTACAAAACTATACGGTTGGTCTAACTGCTTTGCAACGCAGGGATTTTCGACTAGCTCTTGGAGCCCTTGGTGACTTCTAACCCTGCAAGCAATGAGGTTGCTAGGGTTGCTACACTTTTCTCTATGGATATATTGTCTATGAGACACTTTGTGAGAAACTTTCTTAGTGTCAAGTTTTCCTCTAGTGCTCTCTCCCTTTCTGCATTAGGTTCCATATGATTCCTATTGGCTAGAGCTAAAACACACTGGACTTTCCACATCTCAATGTCTTAGTGCAATGTCCTAGTTCACTGCTCCTGGTTGTAAGCTGCTATCTTATGGCTCTAGCCATGCTAATCTCCTCCCCTCCTTGAGGTCTACTATGATTTTTCCTGATGGCCTACTGTGGTGGTCCATCTTGGTTTGTAAGTTGTATTTATTCACCATCTGTTGGATGTCGACTAGGAAATCTTCCAAGCCAAGCTTGTCATTCTCATGGTTGGAGTTAGATCCTGATATGTCTACAGCTTCTTGTTCCAAAAGGCTATTGATGAGGCTAATTAGGTCAGGCAATGTTGCACCTCCAATGGTGTTAGTCCTTTAATGCCTTTGGCATTCTGTGTTGGCTCCCTCTTGGTCCTATTGGCCTAGGTTCTTGATCATCCATAGTGTGTTCCTTCTACAAATAGCCCTCAACTTACATTCACTCAAGGTGTGCATGGTACATCCTCTATGAGAAGATAGTTTTCTATACGAAGGTGGAATGACTTAGATTACTGGATGAACAAGTTACAACCTCCTGATCATTTGGCAAAGTGGTTAATCACTTTTCAGGAGTTTGATTATGAGATTAAGAGTAAGCCACCGAGGTTGCAAGGTATTGTGGAATTCCTTGTGGATTTTGGGGAGCCAAAAGAGACTTTAGTTGAAGGAAGTGATATTGAGGAAATGTTTAAAATTGATACGGCCTCCATTCCATCTTGGTATGCTGCTATCACACATTACCTATCAACAACAGGAGAGACTGGAGCCGACTGGTTTGGAAAAATTTGAAAAGAGGAAATTAGACATTAGGCTTTGAAATTTTCTTTGATCGCAGGAACACTATATCCGAAGGGGGTTGATGACATCTATCGCCGATGTGTGATACCTGATGATGAGATTCCATTCATTTTGGAAGAGTGCCATGACTCCACTTGCGGAGGGTATGTTGCTGGACAACTGACTACCCAAAAAGATTTAGGAGCCAGATAGTGGTGGCTGTCCATTTTCCAAGATGCATTTGAGTGTGTTAAGAGATGCGATACTTGTCAACAACATGACAGTAGGGAGAATAGGAAGCAGCCACTTACTCCGATTATGGATGTGCTTCCATTTGAGAAGTGGGGCATAGATTTTGTGGGTCCTACTACCCCATCATTTTCTACATAGAAGATATATATCATAGTGGTGTTGACTGACTATTTGACAAAGTGGTCAGAAGCATGATGGACGAGGAAGGACGACTGAAAATAGACTACTAGTTTCCTACTTGAGTAGAGCATATGCTGATTTGGTCTACCAAAAGAATTAGTATCGGACTGTGGAACCCATTTCCTAAACAAGATGATTAAAAGCTTGACTGACACATGGCAAATTAAGCATAATAAGACAACTCCTTTGAACCCACATGCAAATGGGCAAGTTGAAAGTACTAACAAGCAACTTGTGGGTATTCTATCAAAAATAGTGTCCGAAAAGAAGCGAGACTAGGATAGGAAATTATATGTGGTGGTGTGGGCGTATAACACAACATTTAAACGATCCACTGGCCAAGCTAGTCTATGGGGAGGAGTGTATTTTTCCCTTAGAGATTGAGTTGCCAACTATAAGATTTGCAATCAATCATTCTTTGGGTGACGAGGATGCCCTCTTTGAGAACTTTACAACTCTAACCCACTTGGATGAACTCAAATTGCAGAGTCTATTACATCAAGAAATGGCTAAGTGTTAGATGAAGTAACTGCATTTTAAAAGCAAAGAAATATACCTTTAAGAAGGGACAGTTAGTTCTATATTATGATGCACGTAGAGAACTTTTTCAAGGAAAACTTGAGCCCAAATGGGACGGTCCCTACAGGATTGTAAGAATAGGAAAAAATAATTCCACGACATTACTGTCTAGTCTTGAGGGAGTGGAGTTTAAAAATAAGGTTAATCTTAATAAGAGTAAACCTTATTATCTCTAAATGCACTAACAAAATAAATACCTTGCACGTCAATGCGGGGCTAATAAAAAACCAGCAAGAGAAAATATTGGTTGATGGGGCAGCTTATTCCTTACTTGGAATACCCATACTTGGAGCAGCGATATCATCTTAGGGAAAGCTTATCTGATGGAGTAAAGGATATAAAGTGATTGAGCAAGAGGATGGATCATTTTTATGGAAAATCAAAGTCTCGTATCATCATTGCTTGCAAATCTTGATAAGCATCCCTGTTATATTCAACAAAGAAGGTGGGATGGAGCCTTTAGTACATCCTCTGAACATGCTAAATTTTGATTATCATAATTTTGAGTAGAGTTGACGATGGCAGGCAGTGTGAACCCATTGTGGATGTACACAATGTACTTTGATGGAGCATCTAGGGGTCCCAACAAGAAAGAGAGTATAGGGATAGTTATTAAAGACCCTCGACGTAGAGTCATGATGAAATTGACAGTTTATCTGGAGTTTGGATTTACCAATAACATGGCAGAATACAATGCTTTAATCATGGGCCTGAATATTGCTAAGAGAGGCAGTATCTGATCAGTTGTTAGTAAAAGGGGATTCCCAATTGATGTTGAATCAACTAAATGGGACTTACACAGTACGGAATCCTATTCTTTCTATGTATTATCACACTGTTATGACCATGCTCGATGGGTTTGAGAGAGTGTCTCTTTAGCTAGTTCCACGTTATTGGAATCAGTTTGCGGACTCGTTAGCAAACTTTGCTTATGAATAAGACCTTTTCTTCAGCTGTGGTCCTGGGTTAGATATCTCTATTAATGATGAGATAGGACCCGATCGATTATGGGACCTTTTGTGAGAAAGAGGCATGGGTCACAATATGATGCATTTAGTTTAGGGCAGGAGCCCTATATCCTCCTTGGGATGGAGCATCTTGTTGTATATTAGCTAGACTTCAAAAGGGGGGGATATATACGAGTTGTTTTGTTTGATTCCATTAGGCCATGAGGGCTTGTTCTTTTTAGGATTTTAATGTTTGATTTCCATTAGGCTAAGAGAGAGCAAGGTTTTGTTGAGTTTAAATGATTTATTGCTTTTGACCAAGAGGGCCATATGTCTGTCTGGTGTATGTACGTTTAATTGTTTTCTTTTTTAGTGATTGCATCACACGGGTTGACGAAGTCCCTAGAGGGAGCCTTTGCTGGAGAGGAGCTTCTTGTGGCCATTCTAGGTGGTATCATCCCCTTTTCGAGTTTTTTCCTTAAGTAGATAATGATATATGTGTATGTAGGGGTTAATTTCTATTCCTTTGTTGGGGACCGACAATCAAGGCATGAAGCCCTAGGGTTGGTTAGGTATATTTGGGGTGATGTGAATAGTTGTCTACCTCCTGTTAGGACATTGTTAGGTGATAAAGACCTGTGATAGAGGGTAGTCCTTTTTGTGACCCTGTCCGTCCTGCTTGCTAGGCAGCTGTCCTAGGAGTCCATGTTAGTGTGAGGTGGTTAGAGAAGCCTACCTCACTATCAAAGAAGATAAATTCCTCAATATATCTAAAAATAAAAATTACAAAGGTGTATAAAAAGGGATTCTAACCCCTCAATATGAAAAGGAACATGAAATAGAAAACAAAATTCCTCAAGGCAATTGATTATCACCTTATGAAGGCCTAGTAGGTTCTTGGGGATGAGTTAGACCTTGGGCCCAATGCCTTATCTTCCTAGGGGTAACAACTGGCTCAAAAGAAAAGAAAAAAAGGTTGGAGAAAAAATAAAAGTGAGTGTTAGAAAAAGATTAATTGTCGCCTCATGAGAGCTGTTAAAAATGCGAGATCTAGAGCATGGCAAAGGCGTAAGCTATGGAGGATGGAAGATGAAGATATTACTCATGTTGACATTGACAAAGAAGACAACTGTTACACAAGTGAATTACATTTCAAGATTGAGACTTGAACTCATAAACACAATCTTGTGTAGGACTGACAATGACACAGTGACTTGACAGAAAGAGACAAATACTATTGCATTATCTTCATATGAAAGTGATAGTCAAGTACATCATTATATAGGATTGCTTGGTAGCACATTTCATCACTGTGCCTATGGGATCTGTCTCTCTTCCTAGAATGAACTGTACCTTCCTAGCCTAGTTGTTCCATACAAAGGGGCATACATAGGGTGTGATTGGCAGATTCTCAACACCCCTCCTCAATCACAACCTGAAAGTACAAAGTGTGTAGAGGCTTTAGTGAGAGCAGTACCTGCAAAGTGTGGGCATACCAAAAACATGGCAAAAACACCAGAGGCTGTCGCAGAAAAGGCTAAGTGTGGGTACCATAAACATGGTGGACATCCAGAGGCTGTAATAGGGGCCTCACAAAGTGTACAGAGGCTGTAGTGCAAGGCTACATGAGGAGTTTACAAAGCTTATGAAAGGAACATTAAGGCAGGTACAATGCTTTTAAAACAGAAAATGAGAGACAAGGACCGATAGGCCCTTGTGGTCTTTTTCAGCATATGCTATTTCTTTGTCAGCATCATGGAAAATCTTCTTATCTTTCTTCTCTTCTTCATGATCTTCTTGGTCTGCTCCTTTATTGACTTTGCTTGTAGCATTTTTGAGTTTGCTCTTCCAGTTGTCCCCCCCAAGCAAAGTGGTAGACATGTCTTCAGAATCTTCAAATGGATTCATTGATTTCTCTTTGGTGTAGGTAGCTCCATTTCCTTCTGCAAGTAGAGTAAGAACATCTTTTATGTCATGTAAATAAGCAACACAAGTCATGTTACTCTTCATGAAGTGTATCCACATAGAAATCTTCCTGATTTTCATTGATATGACCAAGAATCAGCTTCAAATCTGAGATAAATCAGTAAGAATGTTGTACTCAAGTGTATCAAAGGATACAAGAAAAATAGTGTCAAATAACACTTGATAAGTATCAATAGATACTGTTCTTGATGAGCCTGATGTTGATGCTGGATCTTCTTGAACCTTCTTCTTGTTGATTTTGATGTTTTGATTTCTTGCTGAAGACTGAGTTTTGGAGTAGATCAGAGTAGCAAAACCTTCAGTTGATTGAAAAGCTACTGTCACTCAAGTCTATGAGAGGTCTTCAAATCTTCAATGGTCTTTAAGTGCTTTAATGCTTCAGAGATCTCCCCTCCTTGATTTGATGGACAAATGTTATTGGAGACTAATCAAATCAGTGAATCAAAGTGGCAGGGTTTAGCTTGACTCAAGCCAATGAGGAAAAATCAAGTGAAATGAAAGCTTGAGACAAAATAGCTATGGAGTCCCACAGTTAGGGTTTTCAGCCTGACTGGTTTTTCTGCTGCATCAGCCCACACACACGATCATCCGGCGTCAAACTCGAGCTGGAGGTAGCTTAGGTCATGGGCTTACAAAGCCCTATGGTTGCAGGACGCGGCGCAGTACAGACGGGCTCCATGGCGTGTACGACCGGGCAGAGGCGCAGTTTTAACAGTGATCTCGAATTTCCGCAATGCTGCCGTCTGATGTGCGCAATGTTGAACTGTGATGTGATAGGAAGCTGCGCCACGAGTAGAGGAACGTTTTTCTAGAAGGAATCGTGGGATGAAACGGCTTGTAGTGTGAGATCCAGGGGCTCAATCAGAGCTATGTGCTGTTTGGCTATGGCTGCCACAAGCTTGGTTGAAGATGAAGTTGAGAAAAGAAGTCATACACTAACACTGAGCTGGATGGAGGTTTAGAAGAATCAAGAGAGGCTGGAGAAGCAATGCCATGCCCAACTGGGCTCTGATACCACGTTAAAAATGCGAGATCTAGAGCATGGCAAAGACGTAAGCTATGGAGGATGGAAGATGAAGATACTACTCATGTTGACATTGACAAAGAAGACAACTGTTACACAAGTGAATTAGGTTTCAAGATTGAGACTTGAACTCATAAACACAATCTTGTGTAGGACTGACAATGACACAGTGACTTGACAGAAAGAGACAAGTACTATTGCATTATCTTCATATGAAAGTGATAGTCAAGTACATCATTATATAGGATTGCTTGGTAGCACATTTCATCACTGTGCCTATGGGATCTGTCTCTCTTCCTAGAATGAACTGTACCTTCCTAGCCTAGTTGTTCCATACAAAGGGGCATACATAGGGTGTGATTGGCAGATTCTCAACAAGAGCTTGGTAGGTTCTTGGGTACCGAGTTAGGACGACCTGAGGCTGCCGATGCCCTATTCTCCTTGGGTCACTGTATGCTAAACTACCTCCTTTTTACATGATCGAGTATGAAACCTTGAACATCAAATGTGCTACAAGAAGGATATGATGACCAGGCTATAGGAGTCCTTACCTAGTAGGAGGTCTTGGTCCAGTTGTCCTAAGTTAGGTAGGTAGTTCAGACCACCACTAGGATGACCTCTTTGATAGGCTTTTTAGGCCCGTCCGTGTTCAAGCACTTAGTTAGAGACTTGCTCTAGATTTCTATTAGATTATACTGGGCAAATCCCTTGTGGATTTTCATGCCTTGATTTTGTCAGGGGGTAGGTCGAGAGCTACGATGTGTTTTGTTGTGTATTTTTTGTATAAGCTTGATGCTCTTTATGGTTATGCACGTGCAGCTTTGTTCATAGGGTTTGACGGGCTGAGTTGCCCTTTCCCATGGTTGCCAATGAGAGTTGGATTTTAGGAGTCAATTGTGAGCTGTACTTGAAGCATTTGAGACCATTTTTGGAGCAAGAATTGCCCGGGAAATGCCAAAGACCAAATTTTCATGAAAAATCAAACGGCGGCGAATGGCCAAGCTGGAGTTTCCCTAGATGCATTTCGACATTAAGAATCCAACATAAGTCTTGGTTCATCGATCGGCGGTCATTTGACCCCCCATTTAATTCCTGCAAGGTTTGGCATTATAAAGCAACTACTAGATCCGAGAGCCAAAAAGAGTGTGACGAAGGACAAATTGATGGATTTCGATGCTGCAAAGCCACATGTCTAGGCGGATCTCAAATTCGAGTCCGTTTGCCCATCCAAAATCGAAATGTCCATTTGCAAGACAATGTGAACACAAACAGATGAACTGGTTATTTTAAAAGTTTTAACCTTAGGCTTAATAAAAGCCTCAAAGCTAATGCAAAAAATTACAAATCAAGGGGGGGCACAAATTTGTTTGCACCCTCTCAAAATATGATTGGTGCCTCTTCGATTCACATCCATTTAGAGAGAGAGAGAGAGAGAGAGAGAGAGAGAGAGAGAGAGAGAGAGAGAGAGAGAGAGAGAGAGAGAGAGAGAGAGAGAGAGAGAGAGAGAGACATTTTCGTGGAGGATTTCAAATTTTGATTTTCTTCTTTCTCTCTCATCTCTCCTCTCTCCTCTTTGCGATTGTTCATATGCATCAATTCAAGAGAGAAGGGGGAGGGTTGGATGAAGAATCCGGAGCGAATGATGATGCTGGAGCGATGGAGGATGTTGATCAGGCTAAGAGAGTGCATCAATGGCAAAGAAGAAGTGTCAATGGCCTTTCGTCTATGAGATACAAGCCTTGAAATTGTGGTTTCTATGCATAAGTGAGCAGTTCTTTTGTTTTATGGAAAATGATTGAAGAAAGTGCTTGATTTTATTTGTTCTCGATTTTCCATGTTTCATTCTCTCTAAAATATGAAAGAAAACTAGAAAATACAATGATATAATAATTTCCTGCAAAACACGCAAAACACGCAAAACATGGTATCAAACCTTGACGCATTGCAATTGCTTTGAGTATAACATGGTATCAAACCTGGACGCATTGCAATTGCTTTTCAAACATTGACCTACGTGGAGTGTGTAAAGAATCAAAGCTGTAGGGTAGATGAATTGTTACTTGGGAAAAAGCTTGGTAAGGAAATATCAAATCTCTTGGATCATTCAAAATATATAAGAGTGGAGATTGTTCGTGTGTTCTTTATGTTAGAGCATCACATCAAGAGGCCAATCCTCTCGGTGTAAGAGAGCTGTAGTGGGGCCACGGCATTCTTCTAAAGGGGTGCCTCCTTTATGTTTGTGTTACATAATATATTATACCAAGATGTATGGAATCTCCCTCTGAGGAGTAGGGAAGGGTAATTGTTGGACTACACTCCATTACAAATGCAATATCTCTAGTAGTGATTAGGGTAGCGTGCCATTGGACACTCCTAGTTGCGAGGCCATGTGGGGTTGACTTGTGAGTGCTAAAGAGGCCAGCTAGTGCCTATAGCCAGTGTCGGGCCCATTTTAGATCCCGACAATCACAGAGATTGAGGATGAAGATGAGGAAGGAGTAGTATGTGCTTACCTATGCATAATGGTCATTGCTCCACAAATGCATACTTTTGATGCCTTGATCGATAGGGGAGTCAATTTTAATATCTTAACTCATGATCATTGGACTCGAATTGGTCAACTGCAACTACAACTGCTAAAATCAATCCATTTGGGGGTCAATCATACGTGCTTTTGGAAAAGTGCAAAGTTGTAGTATTTATCAAGTCTGAGAGCATACCCATGGCCTTTTATGTGTTGCCAAACACAAAGGATTTGCTAAGGAATCACTGTTAGGAAGTGCATTTTAGAAGAAAACACATTGCAATGTTGATTGTAAATCACAGCGCATTCACCTTGCATGCATATTGACAGCTTTTAGCAAGGGTAGCACAACCACACCAAAGTCCGCAAAGCCACCGATATAGAAACCTACAACCAAGTCTAAGGAGGGGAGTCAGGACTTGTCACAACTCACCATGCCTCAACACCAACACACGTAATTAAGAGTGAGACTAAAGCCAATGAGTCCAAATTCAAATGGTACCTAAACACCTAGAACTGCCACCTAGAAATACGCAGACACGATCCCGCAATGCTAGAAACTCATATTCAAGACCTAGGAGGTCAAAAAGGCACTATGGACATTGATGCCCGATTTGTTGCGATGGGTTCCCAAAACCCATATTTCAAGCACAAGGCTATTATGAGGGAAATTCATGTATATGGGTGCCTAAAGTCAAGATTGCCAAGGGCACTGCTCAAGCACAACCGTCAAACTTGTCTAAACAGGACTGTAGAACAATTAAAGAGTTGAAGCCACAAAAGACCCAAGCTGCAAAGCCCATAGAGCCCAAACCCACTAAGCCTGTAAAGCCTCAACAAGTTTATCAATCAAACACATAGCTTGCTATCTCCAAACAGTCTCAACCTAGCATTGCTAGCATGACAAGAGCCTCACAAGCATCTAAAGGCACAACAACCAAATCACAAACCATGCCCATTGCATAAAAATCTAAATTGACCCCTTTGGATCTGTAGAAGTTGCAGACATCAACTACTAAGCTATCTAGCCCAGTAAAACCCCAACCTCCTGTAGGCCTTAAACCCCCTTTAAGAGTGGCAATCTATCCTCACCTTGGCCTTGGACTTAGCCAAGAATACGGGGGATGACTTGGTCATTTGCATTCGACGCTTAGATGCTACATTCACCATGCTTGCTAAAAGCTATGACTGATTAGACTAAGGTCTTTTAGTTGAGCCTTTAGCAAATTGAAGTGCATAAGCTACCTTGCTCCTAGGAGGAATCTGAATTTATATTCGTTAAGGCTCCTACGATAGTTGAAGAGTTGATTGACAACAAAATCTCTCGCGAGCAAGCATGCAAATGATGACTCATCACATCTTATGACATGTGCACAATCTCTACCACCACAACCCAGGAAATTGAGGTGTTAAAGGCCCTAATCAACACTGAGTCTACCTTCTTGACTAAATGGTACACTCTTCGACTCCAATGGGAATAGAAGGGCTGCTGCATCATGACCAACACCGAGCAAAGACGTGCAATTAAAACATTAGAGTATGATTTGACTTACGTGGCTCCTACCTCATTCAGAGTCTTAGCCATCAGTCTTTATCGGACTTTAGATGACCACAAACTCGCCCATCTCTACCCAGACTGCATCCTAACTAATGAGGAATTACATATTGCTAGGTGAATCACCTCTGGTGACTTTCTAATGGGTGTCCTGACATACATAACATATGTTGGCATTTGACCTTTTGACATGGACTGTCATGCCTACTTGGAATACAACCAACAATTCTACACTTGGCTTATACAGAAGTAATGCATAGTGAATGCGTGCTGATTGCCCTTAACCCTTCACCCTCTAATCCTAGGAATGATTCTTCTCATTTCCAAGGGGGGAGGGGGTAAGGTGGAAAAACGTACTTTAAGGAAAATTGGAAAAACATACTTTAAGAAAAATTTCATGGATTTTTATTGGATTGTACATATTGCTTGAAGAAAAAATCTATTTCTATACTTAAGCATTTCATGTTTCTATAAGCTCACAATCATTCTCTACTCATCTTCCTACAAGGAATCATCTTAAGAAAACTAATGGTGAGTTGTGGTGTTATGACATGGACCCACAATGGTAGGTCAGGAGAAAAGAAGCAAACCTTCTGTTCTCAAAAGAGGAACAATAAAAGTATGAGGTGTCAATTAGAGACAAGGGCCTTCAACCAGTTCAGGTTCAGGCATGTCTTGAACTTGGAGGAGGTAGCCATGGAAGAACATGCCGTGAAACGGATTGTGAAACAATGCAATCTAGAGAAGTATCAGGAGAAAGTTGGCGGGCAAGTAGTGGACTACAAAAAGTGTGCGAAATTCATTCAAACCTTCAACAAGAACAACGACACTGTAATTGTGTGGGAAGAAGAGGAAACGTGCAAGGTGGAGGTCAAGTTGGTGGAGAGAGAGTGTTGGGCCTGGTCAACAAGGTTGAGAGATAGCCTAGAAGGAATGTGTATAACATGCTAAGAATGGACAAGATTCTAGTCCACACCAATGATGGCATTAGCCTTGCAGACATTCCAAATTCGGAAGTCCAACTGCAAGCAAAGATGTTGCATGCCTTGTTCTCTAGTCATAAGTACAATGCACTAATGAGCCAGATCAAAGTACCTATGCTAGAAAGCATTGCAACCAAATCCTTGGATGAAGTGAACCTGAACGGCTTTGTGCAAAAAATGATTAAAGCCTCAGTAAAAGCACTGGCTACAGGTGGAAGACTAGCAGGTGGAGAGTCCCCAGCCTCTAAGGCAAGAAAGAAGTCATCCTCCAAGGCCTCAACCATAGGATTTGGTGGGGTATTGATGGCCATAATCTATGAGGCAATAGGAGAGGTGCGAAGTGAAGAACAAGTTGGAGAGGTCACCTTTCCCCATGAGCAACAACAATCCAACAAGAGAATGGTGAGTGAGGAAGGAGAGAATGAGGCACAATCTAGCCAAGGAGGGGCCAAAAAGTAGAAGGAAAAGACTCCGCAAAAGAAGGCGGAAGAAGAGAGAAGGAAGAAAGAAAAAGCCGACTTCCTCAAGGCACAAAAGGAGTCTAAGAAGACCGAAGAGGAGAGGAAGAGAAAGGTAGACGAAGAGGATAAGGAGCTTAGAAGGAGAGAAGATGAGGACATGGCTAGGGCCATCCGCACATCAATGGAGTAGCACTCCAGGGAGGAGGAGTTGGCTGGCATGATCCCTTTTAGAGAAGAAGGCCCAAGAACTAGTGCTCAAGTGCCAGACATCATACCAACCCTGGTGGCATAAGGTAAGGGAAAGTAATTGCTTTACCCAATCTCTCTCACTTTTGTGCAACCATCCTAGCTACTACAACCACCCAAAGCACTATGCCCAAGGTAGATGCTAGCAACCTCATGGCCTGGGTGCACTTCTTGGTGGCATAAGAGATAGCCACAGATGTAAGTGTAGGAACCCTAGTGATTGGAACCAAGAGATTGGCAGAGCTGCAGACATCGAGTCAAGACAAGACCCCAAAAGGCAAAAGATAGAGGCCTCTACCACTTCCATCCCCATTGTTGTGTTGCCCTGCATAGGCTATAATGAATACATCAAAGAGCTTCTCTCGCAGCTAGAGAAAGCCAAGGAGGATAAGAAGATAGAAGTTGGAGGTTGAGAAGGAGACACTAGCAACCTACCAACTCGAGAAAACACACTAAGTGGTGGGCTATTAGAAAGAGATGAGTGAGCTAAAGGCAAAGCTTAAGGCTAAAGAAGGAGAAGAAGATAAGTGGAAAAAAAGGGCTTGAGGAAGAGCATCAAGAATTGATTGGCTTACAATGACAGTACAAACTCCTCATTGTGCAGAATGAAGAGCTGTAGTAGGGTGAAGCATGGATTGATGGTTGATGAAGGTTGAAATCTTTTGGAAGCTTATTGAATAGTTTTTGATAGTTTGGAATGGTTTTAGTATGAGTTATGAGGTTTTGATGACCTTCTGTAACCCTCTATAAACCTTTTGTAGAGCCTCTGTCTCTGCCTGTAACTGTTCTGTATCTGCTCTAGTACTGTACTGTACTGTTCTGTAGACCTTCTGTAAGTGTTCTGTAGAAAGTATGTGTGACTTTGGGAAAATTTTCTAACTTTTGGAAAGGATGAACCTAAGTTCAAAAGAGCTAAAACAAATGGAAGAAGCAACTACTGAAGACTGAAGAGAAGACCGGAGTGACAGTGATAGTAGTGAGCTGTGAAGAGACACTATAGTGGCTCTGGTGCCTCTTCACATTAGACACACCTCTTGGGAGGTGCATCTACAACCTAAGAAGGATTCTTGAGAGTCATTATAGAGCATTGTAGTGAGGAGATGATGTACTATTGATAGAGAGAGAGAGAGAGAGCCAGAGATAGCCAATTCTATCAAAACAGAACTGTATATGAGAGATTGAGAGAGAAAACTATGAAAACATTGAAGATGAATACTATGTGATTGATTTACATTTAAAGATGGTGTATTCTTTTTTGTTATTTGTTCTATTGGAGGATTCTATGAAGATGTTGAAGATTATGATTAATTCTATCAAATCCGTGGGAGATATCTACTATGATGCTGCGTGAAGAATTGCTGTTTTCTTTGTTTTGATGATCAAAAGAATGAAATAAAAGCTTGTTGATGTTACAAGATAGATTTTCTTGTAGTAGAATCCCCTTTTCCTTGGTGTTCCTCTTGGGGCTTCATAACCCCAATGCAGGTAGAAAAATGAAAAGCAAAAATAAATCCAAGAAAATTACGAAATGTAAACCCAATGAAGTCATCAAGAAGGAGAAAAGGCAAAAGGGACAAAGGCAACCTTAGAAAAATGCAAAATATAGAAGGCACATTTTTTGAAAGATGCCCCAAAAACTTTGTAAAAGAGCACTAGGCTCTCTCCTATGCAAATTGTAAAATCTAGATGGGCATAAGTGAAGGGATAAGGTAAATAGAAGGGAATAAGAAAAGAGGACCTTGGCAAGACAACTGGTCATGTAAAAAAAAGGATGGGTGCCCAAGGGATTTAAGGCTTGTATATAAACTCAAAAAGTGAATGAGAAGCTCATTCTTGGTGTGTGGAAAAAGTAGATCTCTTCTTCTTTTCTTCTCTTCCTCTTGCTTGTGCTTGTACTTGTGCTTGAGAGAGGAAGTGTGAGAGTGTGAGTGTGTGAGGGTGAGGGACCATGGTGGAGAAGCTTTCCATCTTCTCCTCTCTTCTCTTCTCTTCTCTTCTCTTCTCTTCTCTTCTCTTCTCTTCTCTCGTGCATGTAGCTATGGTGGATGGAGCTTGAAGGTAGAGGGTTGAGCTTACTCGAGCTCACATCATGGATCATAGACTACTAGAATGCTTGAGGGAGGAGGCTACTCATTTAGGCATAAGCTCATTACATTCGTAGGATTGGAAGCACATTGGCTAGGTGAGAGATACCCATTAGATCTTGCTTGAAATGCTTGAAACGCTTGAAACAATAAGCGATTCATGGGTCTTAGTGGTCGAGCGTGAGCTCCCACTTCAAAGGATTTGGATAAGCTGAGGTACTTTCTTGGTATTGATGTGATTAGATGTGATGATGGTATATGGCTATCCCAAAGTCAATATGGCTTGGATATATTATCCAAGTCTAGTATGGTAACATGTAAGCCTCTTTTAGTACCATTGGAGCAAAATGTAAAGTTGAGTGTTGATATTGGGGATGAGATAGAAGACCCTACTATGTTTAGAAGGATAGTAGGCAGTTTGACTTACATGACTATCACATGGCCAAACTTGAGCTACGGTGTTGACCTTGTTAGTGAGTTTATGAAGATGCCTAGAAAGCCTCATTTGGATGCAATTAGACACATATTTGTCAAAAACACGGATCTAGAGTATGGCAGGAGCTATGGAGGATGGAAGATGAATACACAACTCATAGTGACATAGACTTAGATAAACTAAATGTTACACAAGTGAATTAGGTTCCAAGATAGATTAGCTTGGACTCATAAACACGTTCTTTTGTAAGATGGACAATGACACTAAAAATGACTCAAATTTATAGTACTATTACTTTGTAATGAGTGTCAACCAAGTACATGCCTTTATAGCTTTTTGGATAATACCACTCTCCTCACTGTGCATATGAGATTCTAAACATCTCTTCCTAGAGAATACATCATTTGTCTATCTTCTAGCCTCTTTTGGGCATACATCTAGTCTCTATGGGCAAGCATCATTTACTATTCTCAACACCTCTCCTCAAATGATGAGTCTCTACCCTTGCTGGCTTTTGCCCCCCCTACATGATGACATGGCCCGGGAGACTAGCTCTTTAGTGGTAGCCTAGTCAAGTTAAGGCTTGAAACTTTACATAGAAGAAAAATTTGAAGCAATGAAGAAGTGTTCACACAACATTTTTTCTTTAATTTTGCGCATTTGAGGTGAAATTTTATGTCAAAATGCGTTATTTTGTGAGGAAAACAGTAGTGGCTAGTCTATATGGCCAAAATTTGGGTTAAATGCAAGTGAGCATGCCCAAATTTGAAAGGGCACATGGGCTAATGTATGAGAGGGTGTGGTTTTAATACAAACTAATAATGGAGAGAGAAGAGAGGAAGAAGAAAACATGTAGGAAGAGGGTCTTCCTCCCCCCTAATCATCATCGAATGACACTTGTGATAGCATAGATGGAGCTTATTCATCATAGACTTCAAGATGATACCCTCTATTTGCGATGACTTGATGTGTGATGAAATCAACAAATTCATTATTTCTCTCTCCTTTACATGCATAATGTTTGTTTCTATAAGAGAAGAGGGATGGGAGTGTCATAGCAAGAGAGATGAATACTATGCAGCAAAGAGGCATCAATGCATGATCCTAGGGCACCTAGGAGCATATCCAAGAGTGTCAATGACTTTAAAGAGCATCAGTGGCATTGGGTCTCACATGCTGCGACATACTGTTACTATGGCATAGTGGTCTACAAGTAAGTATGAGTATTTTAATGGCAAATGATATCGAAATGAAAAATTATTTTATAGGGAGGTAAATAAAAGAAAATACTTAAATTTTAGCATCTTGGATTTTTTAAAATTTTCTATGTAATAAATAGGTAAAAATAGTGAAATAGAAAAAAGATAAAAAATAATAAGTAGGAGAAAAAATGTGATACTTAAAAAAAAAATAAGACAAGATATATTCATGTTTAGTTTTTAAAAAAAAGATAAAACATCATACCTTCATCTTAAATTCTTTGAAATAGATAAAAATGGTTTAAAAATACCAATAATTAGGAGAAACTAAAAAATGTGCACTTCCAACCAAAAAGATATCACCAAGTTTACTTCTTGAGCTCACTCAAGAACTTCTTTACCAAAAGTACATGCAATCACAACAAGGATTATTTGTACTTAAGTAGTTAACTCACAATTGAAATTTGAAGTGAAGTTTGCATAAAATATATTAGGATTCCTATAACCTAAACTCGTGGAGTACAACACACACAAACTTGGGGAAGGGCAAGCGTGAACCAACAAGAGAAAGATGTTGTGAGACCCTAAGATGGTAACCATCGAATAAAATCACAAAGAGACATTGAGAAAGAGGAACTATACACAAGGTTGAAAGATAAATAGAACACACACAAACAAGCTCATCATGAGAAAAACATGATTGCAAGAGACATACACATTACCATTGGATGAGTAGATAATCAAAACTTGCAAGGGAAGAAGATCATGCTATTAGGCTAAACCCCAGAGCTAAGAACCATAGTGGATGCACTTGGATTTTGGGTTAGAGATCTCATCTTCCAAGGGAAGTAGGTATCCAAGCCTGAAATGCACCTTAGAGGAGCCAAAAAATGAAAACACTCATGTTCATCTACTGATCAATAGAGTCATCTAGCTTATAGATCAAGAGATAGATAGATGTAGAGCCAACATCATGGGAAAAGAAAGATACATGGGAGATGTCTCTCATGATCTATGCAAGTCCCTAAATAGCTTCCATGCTGCAACAAAATTTGATGTAAACCAAATGCCACAAGAGGCTATAGAGGAGAGACTCTTAACTCTAAAGGACCAAAGAAAAATCACTCTCATCAAATGCCACATGCGGCTATAGAGTAGATAATTTTAGCTTTGAAGGATCAAATCAAAAGCACTCTCAACAAAATGGTAGACCTAATTATAGTCGCATAACAACAGAGAACTTAGATGAATAAAGAGAGATGGCGCCAAGAGACTTGTCTTGAGCACATGATTGGTCAAGGGCCCTTAGTGGCTCATTCTCCGACCTTTTTCAATGGATATTATTTGATAACTCAAACATGCTCTAGCTAGGTTTGAAAATGGCCAAGACATGGGACTAGATATCACACTTGGAACTAATGAGAACTCTAGAATCACTTTGATTGCCAAACAACTAGACAAGTATAAAATGGGATGACCCCTATTGCTTCCTAGAGTAGTGTGCACAAGTGGTGAAGCGAAAAACCTCACCACCTCAATCAAGAGAGCACACGTCTTTAGGTTGTTCTTAGGTGAAAAGAGATGAATGTTATTCATGGATTTATATGCCACCAATGAGTGATCATTCTCTACTCTCAAAGAAAATTTCATTATGAAAACAAAAACAAACAATTGAAAGTATACATGATTACTTGCGATAAAAATTTGCTTCACACAAAAGTGTGAAGAAATACTATAAACATAGGGTAAGAATGTCAAAGAGAAAGAGATATATATTCAAGATTAAAATTTGCTTCACTTAAAGACCTCAAAACCCTTCTTATTCAAGAAGGTGTAGAGCTAAGATTCAAATATTAATTTTTGCTAATCTAGAAAGAGGAAAATGTTCCATAAATCACTCTTTGAACTTTGAAAATTTGAATTAAGAAAATTCATATTTTATATTTAGATATAGTCACTCCAATTGCAACTACCTAGTTCTCCTATATTTTAAGTACTGTGGGATGCACTCCAATCTCAACAATCTAGTTCTCCTATATTTTATGGACTATAGCATACACCTATCTTGAAGCACATATCTGAAGAGATCTAATGTTAGATCAAGTTGATGCCTTCTATGGAGTTATTTCTCTACTCATGTTATGCATTCTCATTATTTGGATTGTCATGATCTCACGTCACCTAAGATTGATGTCTTCTACAAAGTTGTTACTCTAATTATAATCTACATTCTCATTATTTGGATTTTCAAGATCTTACTCCATCTAAGATTAAATAATCATTGATTGATCTCAAATTTTTAGGAAGAACAACAATCAAATTTTTAGGAAGATCTTACTCCATCTAAGATGAAATAATCATTGATTGAGCTAGTCTTAATGACCATTGTTTAGTGCGAGTAAGAAGAGTGAGGGAGTGTGAGAAGACTTGATTTATATCTCTTATGATTGTATTGCTCATCTTCAATCAACATATTATTTCTTGGACTTGCTACCATTATGTTGTTTGCTTGCTCTATAGTCTACTTGCTTGCAAGCTCATTCCAAGCATTCATTGCCATCTACTTTCAATTCAATTAGTTGAAGTGTTGGGCACCTCATTCTTTGACTTTTATGACTGCTAGACTTGAGAGAGACTCCCTTATCTTGCTTTGGATGCCAATGTTGGATTCCAACAACAAAATTGTGTGCCATTCCACCAAAGACCCCAACAACGAGTCTTAAATATCTTGCTGTGGATAAAGGTAGATAACTTTAAGAGAGGATATTAATGCCTCCAAAATACTTAAAGCTCAAGGCCCCACTCTTCTAGTGATACCCCTGTACATTTCAATGAGGAATCCCTAAAATAATAGTACACAAATCTATATGTTTCATATAATTATTGCTCTATTCTCATTGTGGTATTAGGACATGGGAGGGGGAGAGGAATGATCCAACCCCATGAAATGATAAAGTCTTGAAAATTATTGGTAGCTAGGGCATGTATCTACAAAATTCCCTAAGAAAAAAAAGGAACCTCATAGTGGAGAAGATCAATGATGTGATGAGGATAGAATCTCTCATATATACACTGACTACCCTAAGCAAAAAGCTAGTAAAAGTAACAAAATCATGCCATCAATGCCTTCACGTCACTTAGTAGTGGAGATGATCAATGATGAGAACAATAGCTCAATCCTTGTTTTCCATCACAAGAGCTCAAAGCAAGAAAGGAGGAGTAAGCATCCATTACTAATAGATTGTTGATAGGAAAAAAGAGCTTAAAAAAGACAAAGAAGTAGTTTTAAATAAAACTCATCTTGAAGAGTGATATACACATAATGCTTTTAGAGCAAGTAGCCACTTCAGTGCAGAGAGCAACACTAGTGCAACTCACACCAAAGAGGCAAGTGAATATCTTGATTTAGATCACCAATTAGTAATGATCAACAAGGTTAAGCATGGATTAAGAAGGCACAAGTTGAATTTGAAGAACAAATGTAGCAGAGACACGAGTTTGCTTAGCTCATCCAGCATGACACCTTTGTCAATCCCCATCAATCCCATACTTTTGGGAGACTAGTCTCAAAACCACCTATCCAAGAAGAGTTCTAGGGCATACCCTCACAATGGCATAGCCATGATATGATGTCTAGGAGCTTCTAGTTTTGGGAAGTAGATGTAGCATTGGTGCACCTATGGCCTCCACCAATATGATAGTCCCATTATGGGGAATCTAGCCCTTTAGAGACCTTTAAAGTTTGAATCAAAGGAGTAGATATAGAAGCAACTGAAGTAGCTCCTTAAGAGCCTCAATGAGGCAAAGCACTTGAACTAATTGCAATTGCAACATTGGGAACACTAGTTGTTAATATATTTTAGAAAGGACCCAAACCGTCCTTCCTATAGAAACACTAGGAGAGTTTGTGCAAAAAATGAATAATTGATATTAGAGCAAGAGTTAGTATGGTAAATCAAGAAGTTCTTGGAGCTTAGGGAAACCCTTCCATAGTGAACATACCCTTCATTCTAGCCATAGTTGATAGTTTCATGGTCACAGCCATAGGGAGTACTTAAGGATTGGCTTGTTAAGGTCACATGCATAAAATTGTCCGTTAATTTTATGGTAATGAAAAGGAGTTGACTGTGATACATTGTCAGTATGTTCTTGGATACAAAATGCAAGACTTGCAAGGGAAAATTGGATCATTCTAGTGCATGAATTTGTTACACAAATTAAGGATAAGTCTAAACTTACCATTACATATCATGATAGAAAAAGGCCATTAGAGGATGGCATGCACACAAGGTTGAAATCACATATGCTGGTAGTTGTCTCATATCGAATTCCAAATAGTAACACATAATCACCCTAATCTAAACTAAAACTCACGAAGCTTCACATATATTGAAAGGTGGAAAGAGTGAGCAAGAATGAGAGCATAAGCAAAAGCAAGAAGCAAGAGATATGGAGGTTGAAGCAAGAAAAGAGAGCAAGGTTGTATGCAAAAACTCCAATAGCCACAATATGTGACCTACCTTTCTTATTCTATTGTCATAGTAAGAATAAAGAATAAAGCAACAATGATGGGTGGCCACTACCTGCAATATACAGGTGTGTGGACAATAAGTACAAGATAAATATAGGCAGCTAGACACAGGTGGCCTCTAACCCCCAACAAACTCCCATTTAAAGGAAAATGTGCATGAGTGAGCACGAAAAAAAAAAGTACAATGCATACATAGAAGTATTATTGGATGAGAAAGAGATGTTATCTCATCTTACACCGAACACAACAACTTCAATACTCTCAAGAGTCTCTTCATCAAGAGATTCTCTGAGGCATGAATGTCAGTCAAAAGGACAAGGAGGACATTAGATATTACATCACCCATGTGCAGAGTCTCTTTATTAAGAGAATCCAAGCTGCAAAGTGACCTAATGAGCAAGTGGTCTCTACCATATTCATAAGTGGAATTAGGAGTGAAGAGCTCTACAAGGCCTTGGTAGGCAACTCAAACCTACAAAGGGACGTGCTAGCTAGGACCTTTGAAGAAGCCATATGTGCAGATTACTTGATCAAAGAGAGAAGCTCAAGATTCACAAGCCGAGATGGTGCAGCCTCTAGAGCCTCAAAGAGAGCTACCACCACTAGCGAGAGATCTAGTTAGAGTAACCAAAAGAAAGGGAAGAGTGTTGACCTGAGCTAAGAATTGGCGGATGTAAAGCTAGAGATGGCCAAGCTCTAGAAAATGATTAGAAGACTTGCATGACCCCACATTCAATGTGTCCATTGTGGAGGAAACCACCTCTCGGCCGAGTGCATGGATCCTAGATCTAGACCTTGTGCCAACTGCGATGGGTTTGCCCCACATTCAATGTGTCCATTGTGGAGGAAACCACCTCTCGGCCGAGTGCATGGATCCTAGATCTAGACCTTGTGCCAACTGCGATGGGTTTGGTCATGATTCTATGCATTTCCAATTACTGAGGCAATTACCATATCCGCAACTTTACAACCAACCATATTACTTGGGGAATATATCACTGCAATTTGGAAGGGGGCTTTATTAGCTCTCCCAGTGCCTACTAATGATGCCAAGCCAATTGTTCCTAGAATGGACATCAACCCTACAAGCATACCTAGACCACATGGACCTTTCATGACCCATCCATCGAGTATGCTCCAATACATTGTGGACAAGATGAATGAGGATGAGACATATGTAAACCCTTACATCTCATATGACAATGAGGGCAATCCCATCTTAATGGACTTTAGACTAGTACCGAGTGATGGTGTAGGTCAGGGAAGGGGTGAAGCAATAAGCGGTCCGTGGGTCTTGGCGGTTGAGCAAAGGCTCCCACATTCTGGTTCCGTTATCGGGACCAACGGATTCAAGCTTGAGCACTTGTGCGCCTCATATCGAGCATCAAAGTAGGGTATTCATCCCCGAAACGGAGCTTGAGATAGGTAGGAAGTTGGGTGTTTTTGATCTTCAAAACATGTAAGTATTTTGGGATATTCTGGTTGTTTGATGATTGGAAAACATGGAGAAATTAGTTCAGTATGTTGCTTTCGATTTGTGTTGTGTTTAGAGTAGGTTAACAGTAGGAAATCACACCCGAGAGGCATAGGGTTTGCTGCTGTAAAACAGGGAGAAAATTGGGAAAAACAGAGGGAAAATGAAGGAAATGCGCATTTGAATGTGTAGGAATTGCAAGGAGAGTGATCTGTAGCATCCGAGGAATGTCCAACAGGGTTATAAGTTCTGGAAGGGCAAGGGAATCCTCATTTGCAACCAGCTGAGAGAGAGAGAGAGAGAGAGAGAGAGAGAGAGAGAGAGAGAGAGAGAGAGAGAGAGAGAGAGAGAGAGAGAGAGAGAGAGAGAGAGAGAGAGAGAGAGAGAGAGAGAGAGAGAGAGAGAGAGAGAGAGAGAGAGAGAGAGAGAGAGAGAGAGAGAGAGAGCTTGGGCGACCGTTCGATCGATCATGGCAAGGAGTGACGTTGCTATCAGCAATCCCTAGGTATATAGATCTCTCCCCCTTCACTCCAACATCATTCCTGGTGAATTTTGTAGTCTATCGTCATCGATGTCTTGAGATTTTGGACGAAATTGTGCTTGAAAGTGCGTCGGGCCGGCGGAATCGGACACCCGATTCAGGGTTCGATTCTCAGAATGGGGCGCTCGGACAACCGTCCGATCGGACCAACCTGTCCGACTCGGACACTCGGACACTCTGACCAACCCCGTCCGATCGGACTACTTGTCCGATTGTCCGATCGAGGAAATCGGACTCACGAATTAGGACACATCAGCAATCGGACCACATGCCTGGTCTAATTGGACCACTTGTTCGATTTTCAAAAATCGGACACCTCATCACCCCCGTCTGATTCTGAGACTCGGACGGCTCAAACTCCGATCCACCTGGTTCGATTCCTAGAATCAGACCACTGGTAAATCGGACGTCCGATTCCCAGAATCTGACACACCTTAGGCAAAAAAAAAGGGAACATAAAAAATTGACCCCCACGAGCGACTGGAAGCGCAACCCGCTCTAGGACAACATGGCGAACGCCTTGTAGGCAGTTCCCGACGTAGGAGTCAAGACCAAGGGATAGGGGGACAGTGTTGGAGCACGCCTCAATGACCTAACGCGTCGAGAATGGAAATCCAATCGGAGGACCTATGATCGACTCCCCTAGTGAATGGCAAGAAGCAGCGCAGACCCTAGAACCCGCTAGAACGGCCAGGACTTGAGCAACGAAGCTTATCAGGCCCGAAACAAGCAACAGTGTGTAAGATGCCGAGGAATTGCTTGCGGCACTCACATTGAATTTCCACACTTGAAGTTTGCATTCAATAACCAAAGGAACTCACTCAGATAATCCACTCAAGGAACCCACCAATAGGAGAGGACCCAAGACATAGACAAACAATTGAAGCGCAGGGTAGAACCAAGCAAGGAGCGCCAACGATGAGGATCTGTCAAGACTATTCAAGCTGATCGACAGCGCAGTGGGGCGCAAGAATTTAATCATGACGGAAGAAAGCTCAGACCATCGGTCTAATGAGGAGCTCGATTTGAGTGTATTCCCAGATGCTATACAGCAGATGGTGAGCAGTTACGACGCGCACGCTCGGTACGAGCACCGCGGCAGGACAGCAGACGCAATCATTGCAGACCTAGAGGAGGAGAGAAGGCTAGCCCGCAAGGCATTGCAGGGAATAACTGATTATAATAGGGATCAGCAGGCTAGGAGCCAAAGGCAAAGCATGGAGCTGCATGAGGTGCAGCTAGTGCTGAACTTGGCTAGCCGAAACTGCATGGACCATGAGAGAGCACTAGAGGGAGACTTGACATTGAGCGAGCTCCTCATGAAATGGCTGCTTGATAATACCGTAGTAGAGCAGAGTGCCACCGCACTAGCGACATCTTTGCTTGCAGGATTAGGGGTAAACTAAGGCTCAAAGAGCCAGGCCAAAATACCCATTGTTGCCAAGCAGCTTGATAAGTACCAACCGCATAACGATCCATACAGCTTTGTTGAGCAGTTCGAGCAAGTCTGCGAAGCCAACGGCCTCAACGACCAGACTCAACGTTCGCAAGCATTTGGGCTCTGCCTCGGCGACAAGGGTAGGATGTGATATACAAGCCTGGATGCCATGGAACGAGCCAACTTCAATAATCTCAAGGATCTCTTTGTCAAGAGGTTCGTCGAGCCCGGATACTCTGATGACCTACTAGTACGCTTGATGAACATCAAGCAGAAAGAGAAGGAGGACATCCGCGACTACGTAACCCATGTGAGGAGTCTCTTTAAGAGAATCCTTTAGGCGAGCGACTGACTGACAGAGCAATTTCAACTGTATTCATTAGCGGAATTAGAGACGAGGAGTTAGATAAGGCATTGGCAGGCAATTCAAGCTTGCAGCGGGACGTGGTGGCTAGAGTTTTTGAGGAAGCCATCAGAGTCGATGACCAGCTGAAAGAGCGGAGCTCTAGGAACTCAAATCTAGAAGAGACGAACCCGCGAAGCGCGGAGAAAACATCAGCATCTAGTGAGCGGTCAATCCCATCATTCCAAGACAAGTGGAAGGCCACCGAGATAGACCAAGGCTTGGCTGAGGTCAAGATGGAATTGGCCAAGCTACAAGACATGTTGAGACGACCAACACGCCTACACGTCCAATGCGTGTACTGTGGCGGAAACCACTTGCTGGCCGAGTGTCAAGACCCTAGGTCAAGACCTTGTGCTAACTGCGGTAGGTTCGGCCATGATGTCGCGCATTGCAGACTACCAAGAAGACTTCCATTCTCGCAACCTTACGGCCAGCCTTATCTAGCTAACAGGCCGCAGCCATTCTTCGGAAGGGGAGCCCCATTGGCTCTTCCAGCACCTAACGATATGAAACCAGCCGTCCCTAGAATGGACATAAATCCTACAGGCATTCCTAGACCTCCTGGTCCTTATGTGACCCACCCACCGAGCGACGCTCCAGTACACTACGTAGAGGAGCCGAATGATGAAGAGACCTACATATACCCTTACATCTCGCATGATGACGAGGGCAACACGGTCCTCATGGATTATCAACCCGTGCCAGTGATGGCGTTAGGACAAGGATGGGGTAGAGGCCTAGGAGGGTAGCCACAGGATCCAGCCACTTGTTGGACTTGCGGACACCTCGGTCATGTCTCATCACGCTGCCCTGAAAGAGAGCAGCAAAATAGGGACAAGGCTGACCAAAGGTGTGCAGAGTGCGGAATCACCCATCTTTTCATAGACTGCCCAAAGCGAAAGCCATCCTCTAGCTCAGCCAATTTGCCATCCATCCCATTGGGACTGTTTGGTGTTGAAAACCCCGATGGGGAGGCCACACCTATTCCCTTGCGAGTTATGACCCGAGCCCAAATGAAGCAGGACGGCATCTCTCTGCCAGGACCTAGCAATCTTGACGCAACCTCGATAGGAAAGAAAATCCGCAGGTAGAAAAAGAAGAGATCAGAAGCTAAGGTTGCGCTAAAGACCGAGAGTGCTACGACTCTACCTACGGGAAAGAAGGTTTTAGACCCAGAGGCAGAAACTTCAGCCCCTAAGACAACCAAAAAGGGAAGCACTAAGGTAGGGGAATACCCACATCCGAAGCAACAATTAGAGGCCATAGAAAAGGTGAAGGAATAGGTAAGGGAGGCTCAATAGCATCTCAAAGATGCTGAGCCCATCATAGAGGACGAGATCGATGATCTCTCCAGCATAAGCACGCCAATATCACCGCTTCAACCTAAGTTGGTAGAAGGAACTGTGTGGAGGGTGAAGGAATAGGCTTCTTCAATGGCAGTCGTGTCAAGAAGTACTTCTTTCCCACTCATCCTTTGCATGAGCCACCAATGTTAGAACCTCTGGTCAAAATATGAGCAGCCACAATCATTGAAATCAACGATAATGATGAGGAAGCTGTAGAACCCACTTACCTCCGTGTCATGGTCACTGCCAAGAAAACATGCGCTTTCAATGCCTTGATCAATGAGGGAGCAGACTTCAATGTCTTAACCCACAAGCATTGGATTCAACTTGGCAAACCAGTACTTCAACCCATAACTGCCAAATTAAGCCCATATGGGGCTTAATCTTATGCACTTCTTGGCAAGTGCAGAGTCGCCGTTTCTATCGAGTCTGAGACTGTTCCAATGCTATTTTACGTGTTGTCCAATGCTACAGACGCATGCATGGAGTCGCTGCTCGGGCGAACCTTCAAAAAGCAAACTCACTGCAATGTTGATTATGAGTCATAGTGCATCCACCTAGCAATCGGCAACGTGCGCATTGTCACAGCTTTCAGCAAGGGCAGCGCGACACCATCACCACCCGTATGGCCACCGATAGAAACATCTGTAGGCAAGATTAAGGAGGGGGGTAGTGCGCGTCCGCTGCTCCTCGACTTCCATAAACCGCAGCCCGTAGCAACCAAAGCAAGGGCCCAACAGCCTCACTTTCAATGGGTGCCTAAACAGCCACAACAACCACCTAGGAGTCGACGCACCTATCCGCATAAGACCCAGAACTCTAAACCTAGGAGGCCAAGATGCAATCACCGAAAGCGCCACATGATTAAGCAAATATGGGTCCCTAAAACCCTCTTGCGTGAACAAGGCTACTATGAGGGAAACGCCTCACTGTGGATCCCTAAGGCCCCCGCGGCCACAGGCACTAGTCATACGCCACCCTCAAGATTGATCAGCCCATGCCCCCAACACCTCAAGACCATAGGCTACAGTGCTCTCTAGAGCCCCAGCCATCCGACTCATCTACGCTTCGGCCCAAGAGAGTCGCGCAAACCTATCGGCCCAAGCACCAGCCACCATCATAGGTGGCATCATCCGACCAAGTCAATCCGACTCTCCGTAGCAAAGCCGACTGCAGCAGCCCAGTTGCTCTGATTGACCCTAACCCGCCCATCTTCCAAATAGCCCGGTTGCAGGCTCAAGAAAACTTCCAACCGCAACTATGTACTGTCAAAGCCTCTAGTTCTAGCAAACCTCAACCGCCCGTCGGCCTTACACCCTCCTATGAATGGAAGTCATACTAGCCACTGACCTTGTGGAGGGCACCGGAGATGATGTGGTGGACTGCATCAAAAGGCTCGATGCCACCTTCGTGTCGCTAGCCCTCAGCTATGACCGCTTGGACTTGGGTCTATTAGAGGAACCCTTTGCAACGGAAGTGTGCAATATGCCTTGCTCTTGGGAGACTTTTGAATTCACCTTTGCACAGGCTTCTCGCTCTGCTGCTGAGTTGCTCGGTAGTGAGGTCTCCAAAGACAAGCCATTAAGCAACGTCTCATTATATCATATGATCCAGGACCACTTCTGCTATCACTGACCAAGAGATCGCAAGGTTATCCCACCTTGCTGATACTGAATCACCCTTCTTGATGTAGTGGTATGCTCTTAGGTTGCAATGGGAGGTTGACGGATGTCGCATAATGACCAATGCCGAGCAACGCTGAGCCATCAAAACAGTCGAGTATGATCCCACTTACGTCGCGTCTACCTCGTATAGAGTGTTAACCACTCTCCGTGGGCAACCCATGGACGAGCACATCAAAGGGCACCCCTCCCTTGACTGCCTCTTAATCGAGGAAGAGCTCCACATTGCAAGTAGAGTCGATTCTGGCAATCTCCTAACTGATGTTCTCACATACATCACGCATGTTGGTATCCGCCCATTCGAATTAGACAGGGAATCTCAACTAGAGTATAACCCCAACTTCTACGCCTGGATCCTGCACAAGTAGACCGACGCCCTTTATGCTGAACGCCCTTGGCCTCTCAACCTCCAATCCTGGGACGGATTCTTCTCGTTCCAAAGGGGGAAGGGGGTAATAAGGTGAAACGTAAAAAATAAACAAGGGAAATCTAAAAAGTAAACCAATTATGAAACGTCAGTTAAATTTGAAATGCAAGGATAAGATGTAATGGTAAAAGTCTGAAAGGCAAAGTTAAGGCTATGTTCAATAAAATCTGCCACGCTTTTATTCCTCCAACAAATTAGTTGTCAAAAAGCACTAAAAGTGAAAATGGTTGAACTTGCAGGTAGCGATCATGGCAAGCCAAGACAAAGCGAGCAAGCTCCCCTTCTCGCAAGAGGAGCAAGCGAAGTACGGCCTTACGGTGGAGATGAGAGCCTTCAACCAGTTGAAGTTCCATCACATCTTCAACCTTAAAGATGTGCCATCGAAGAGCCGGTAGTATGCCAAATCATAGATCAGTGCCACCTGCAGAAGTACCTGGACACAGTGGGCCGGAGGGTGGACTACACCCAGTTTGCTGACTTCTTGCGCACCTTAAATAGGAATAGAGGCACCATCACGGTGCGCGACAATGAAGCCACCAGACAAGTGCAGATCGAGCTGACCCCCAAGTTGGTGGAAAGGGTACTAGGGCTGCCGAATAAGGTGGAAAGAAAGGCGAAAAGAGACATCTACGCCATGTTGGGAATGGACAAGGTGAAGGTCCATACCAATGATGGGATTAGCCTGGCGGACATCCCCAACCCAAAAATCCAGCTGCAGGCAAAGATGGTGCACGCCTTGTTCTCAAGCCAGAGGTACAACAGCATAATGAGCCGAATCAACGTACCTCTGCTCAACAGCATTGCGGCACAATCGCTGGACGAGGTGAACCTTAATGGGTTTGTGAGGAAAATAATAGAGGCTTCGGCTAAGGCCCTGGCAACAGGAGGAAGAGCCGTTGGAGGGGAGTCCCCGTCGTCCCGATCAACCCGCAAGGCATCATCCTCCAAAGCCACAACTATAGGGTTTAGAGGTGTCCTGATAGCCATCATCCAAGAAGCACTAGGGCAAGGACGAGAAGGAGAAGACAAGAAGGGGGCGACGAAGGAAGTGACGAGTCATCGTCACAATCCCCACCTCACACAGAAGAGCAGCGAAGGTCATCAGATGAAACGGAGACTGACGTAGACGAAGAGGGAGAGTCCCAGAGCACCCCACAGAGGCACGCGGAACAACGAACCAAAGCCCTGCATGGAAAAAGGGAAGAGGAGCGAAAGAAGAAAGAAAAGGAAGATCTGGAGAGGGCTCAACGGGAGTCAGTCAAGGATGAGGAGGAGAGAAAAAAGAAGACCGAAGAGGAGCTGAGAAGGAAGGAAGAGGAAAAAATAGAGCTGGCCACCCATCGCTCCATCAAGGAGTAGCACAAAAGAGACAAGGAAGGCGCGGAGAGCCCGCACCAAACAGAGGCACCTGGTTCCAGTACCAGTGTGCCAGAGATCACACCCCTGCCCCCAGCAGAAGGAAAAGGAAAAGATCCGATGATGCCAACTCTCCCCCTCTTCATACCTTCCATGCCAACCACTCCTATCATGACGACACCCACTGCCACCGCCACCCAAGGTTCCACCCCAAAAGTCAATGAGAGCAATGTGGTCACTTGGCTACAATTCCTAGTGGAACGGGAGCTGACAAGAGAAGCGGCCATGGCCACCCCAGCATCAGGAGTCAAAAGGGCAGCCACGGCTGATCTGGAGCCAAGGCCAAAGCTGAAGAGGCGGAAAACAGAAGACACTATCACCACCACCACCATGCCCAACCCCCCACCTCTAGCAGGCCAATACAACGAATATGTTAAGGAGCTGCTCTCGCAGTTAGAAAGGGCAAGGGAAGAAAGGAGGACAGCCGTGGAGGAGCTGGTAGCAGAACGAGAATCACGAGCCGCTCTCCAGCTGGAGAGAACAAAGCAGATAACAGAATACCAAAGGGAGATCGCTGCGCTCAGGGAGGAAGCCAGCAATAAGGATGCAGAGGAATTAAAGGCCCTGAAGGAACGTGATGCTGCTTGGGGAGGAAGGAGAAAAATCTTGATGGAGCGTCTCAACGGGGAGAGGGAGACCAATGCTCACCTATGGCACAAGAATGATCAGCTATCTGCAGTCAACCTGGAAGCACAAAGCCAGCTTGACAAGATCAGACAGGAGGCTGCAGAGTTGGACCAGTTGAGGAAAGAGCAGGTGCGAAGGATGCAGGTGAAGCTGGACCAGCTCAATGCAGAGATCGTCGATGAACGCCAGGAGCAGTCCCGCCTACACCTGAGCTTGAGGCCCAACAGCAACAACTCATGGCTATGACCCTCCATCAGGGGGAAAGCCTGGAAGATATGGAAAAAAGAGCAAAAGAATGGGCTGATCACAATGAGGGGAGAATACGGGACTTGGCACAGCGAGAGTCAGTGTGCATAGCCATGCAATTCTATAGGTTTGGGGTAACACGCTAGCAGTGGAGACCGTAAGGTTTAATGTCATGCTAGCTAATGGCATGAAAGTTAAGCCATTCGAGGTGTCGAAGGACTGGCCCTTGAAGATAGTAGGTGTCTAGTTCTTGGTGAACTTGATCATTATGAAGGGAGTAGACTACGATATCTTGCTAGGCTTACCATGGATGATGAATGCATGAGCAATAGAAGACTAGGGTAATGGCCTCATATTCCTAGGTAACAGATCAAAGGTAGTAAGAGTTGAGATGCATACCTGGATGACCACATCAATTGACTTAGATACCATCTCCTCTATCTTGAAAGGATACACCCAAGCCACGAATTTGTGTGGACCATTGACAAAATACATTCCCTACCCCAAAGACAAGCAGGATTGGATGTACATGCTGGCCACCATCGACCTTTTGTTTTTGGATGAGGAAGAAGATTATAAGTAGGTTGCAAGGACAACCAGTGAGTCCCATAAAGCCACTGCACCTCATACTCCAAGGGGTAAGACCCTACCATTAGTGCCACTCTGTATGATGGATAAAAACCCTAGCAAACAACAAGTACCCACCCCTTTCCATATCTCATTTAATAGATTTGAGCTCTGGGGGATTCTTGAGTATCTAACAAGGGAGCTAGCTAGTCACCCAATTGCTAATCTCAAGCTGCTCCAATATCTCATTGATGAACCAAAATGGTGATAGACTAAAGTGAACGACCTAAACCTTATGTACAATTGGGCAATGATCACAGATGAAAAGAGAGTCGAGAATAGATACTTAGATGTCGACGAGTAGTCAAAAGGTAGCAATTCAAATGATGAGTATGAGGATTGTTATTCCTCGAATGAAAGTAGTGAAGAAGAGACTTAGACAATAGAGTACAACACTAACGGTGGCTAAGTGATTGAACAAATAAAAGTAGACTCCAAGATGTAGAGAACCAATGCATTGAGAATTGAAAGAGGAGTCTTCAGAATTGAATGCAATCACACTTGGCTGGTTCACTTAGGTGTGATGGACTATGAGCAAGCAAATCTAGCCTAACCAAGTGTCGCACCGCTCTTTAGGATGGAGTCGACCTCAAAGCTGCAACCACAAGGGGAAACTCCATCCTCTAGCAAGGGTTGTGAGTTCAACTCGGAATTGGAGGTAATCTCTAAGAGCAATCCAAAGATACCCTGACCACCTAAAACTAGACACACCAAAGGGGACTTTCTAGTCTGCCTAAGGTACAAATGGTTGAAGGAGGAAAAGAGAGGACAACCAAAATAATCAAACGTTGAATAGCAAGAGAAACCCCAAGACCTCCCAAAGCGCTTCACTGAATTCAAGAAAGAAGATAGGGTAGTGATATTGTTGGGTGCAAAAAGACAAGGACAGACAAGTGAACTGATAGAAGGAACTGCCGAAGTCAAGAAAGTCAACCTAGCAAGGGAATGAGAGATTACTACACTGACAGTACCCACCACTGCACACTGCAGGTGGTGGGCTCCCATCACTGTCACTTTCCTCTTTATTCTTTTAGTGATAATTCGAATAAAGGAAGGCCCGATCACACATTGTGACTGTTGGAATTCCCATTTTGCTCTCTCTCTCTCTCTCTCTCTCTTGCTCTTGCTCTTGCTCTCCCACCATAGCTCTCCCCTGCAAGCTTCGATCCTTCTCACCTTTCAACAGGTATCAAAGCATGGATTCATGACTACTCAAGCTTGGTTCATGGGATCTTCATCTTCCTATTGATTGCCTACACTCATTGGATCTCCTTCCCGGCAGCCATAGTTGACTCTCCCGAGCTCTCGTCACTCCCCGGCTTCCCGAGCACCTACTCGGCCCGTTTGGGCACCCTCAGGGCATTCCTTCATAGGTATTGAATCTCTCTTTTGTTATTTTACTTTAGTCCATAGGTTTTGTGAAGCAGGGCAGCCATGTCCCCTTGCTTCTTGTGATGCCTACTCTCTACCGATGACTTTGCCCTTCAAGAGGGAGCTCCGGGGGGTCCTTGACTACTCTCCCAACCTTGTCTTGACCTTGCCCAACCCTTCCACATGCCCCAGATCAGTTTGGGCCAACTTGAAGACCTACAAAGAATTCATTTTTTACTTCAGTCCTCCCTTGGCACTCATTGGTAGCTTGAAAACACTTCATTTGGCACATGGGAACACCCTCGAGGGGTTCACTATATATATATTCTCTATATAACGTGCATTCATGGCCTATTTATAAATATCCTAATCTGTGAATTTTTCTTGAATAAAACACAATGACACCCTTCTGTATGAAAAAAATGTATAAGTATGGTGTTTTAAAAACCCCTTATTTTGAACTCACAAACAGTGCCACATCAGCACTTTATGTTTATGCTTGGTTGGCACTGACAGTGGTTGCTTGGTTGGGTCCCGAACGCGCCCCGAATGCTAGGGGAATGTATGCCCATGATGTGAGATGCTTTTGGGGCTGAATTTACTCATTCATTGACTATTTTACACAGTCCATAGGCAGCCCAAAATAGGGCAGCCCTCTGTCATTACACTTTATGCTCATGCTACATAGTCATTTGATGCCCAGTTGGTGCCTATACATATGGGAAAGCATGCCTATGGTTTTTCTATGGTTTTGAGCTTGGATTGAACCATTTTTTGCTAAGTTTTGGACATTTATTTGCTATGGAATATTCAGGGCTAAAGCTTATTTGCTTATGTTTGGATATGCCTGTTGGATTCGATGTATGTGTTGGATGTATACATTGATGAAGTGACTCTCGGGGATCGACATAGAGCTTGGATTTGCTCTTGAATCATTGGTTGAGCTTGAGCTTGCTTTGTATAGCATTGGGATCTTCATCTCTGATGTACTCATGGCATGTACTTTGCTTATGTCTGACTGGTCTGGACATGCTTGGCCTATGCCACTACTACATGCCCGTTACATTGTTTGGAGTTGGATGCTACCGAGCCTTGCTTTGGCTTGACATTTGATTGCTCGAAGCTTACTTTGACTATTTCTTAGCTTTCCAGAGTTACAATTTGGATGTACTTGATATCTATGGATGCTATGTACAGATGCTACATGGCCTATATGCTCATGAGGTCTTATTGATGCTTGATCTTGGATCTTCTAGTAGTAGTGCTATCATATGCCCTTGTTGAGCTTCTTTGCTTGATATTTATAGCTTTTTGCCAGTGGGAGCGTCTTGATACACTTGATAAACATTGAGCAGGCAATTTATGCTACTTGAGCATTCAGATACTTGAGATTGGGATCTTCACTTGGATGTTGCATGATTGATATGCTACGGTCCTCACAGATGTACTTGGACTGATTTGGGCTTTGCACTCCATGATCATACACCTCTTTGTGTCAAATCTTGCCAGTGTTGGGTACACTTTGCCCTATTATTACACAAGGGATGTGCCAGCTTACTGACGGATTCATTTGACATGCTTAGGTGTTTGCTCAATGTCTCTATGACTGTCACATGTTGATTTATTCCCACTTGATGTTGGTTATGCTTTGATAGTCAGTGGTTGACTTGGTGCATTCATTTTGCCTATAGTTTGCTCTCATTCTACTTGGCTGTAATTTATTACAGCAAGTAGTTATGCATGGATTGATGTGGAATTTTCATGTTGAATCATCCTAATTTTATGTACTTTTTATGGTACTTGGTGGGAAGCATCATTAGCTATCAGTTCCTGGTCATTTTGTTGCCTTGGTTTTGGTGGTATTTTGGCTGTTTACAACAGAAAATAGCAAGCAGTTTTGAACTGTTTGCACCATTTTGGACTGCACTATGGCATCTTCTTCCACTGACAATGCTATCTTCAACATCATTAAGCTTGATGGTATGAACTATGCCTATTGGAAGAGTCAAGTTTGGTAGGTATTGGTGCAGAAAACTCAGATCAAGCCACCAAGGATGCATGGCAAGTAGCCTAAAACTATAACTGATGACGAATGGGATGAACTTGATGAGTTATGAAAGTCCACCCTCATCTTGTCGCTCATTGAACAGGTGCATTACAATGTGGTTGAGGAAGCACAGAGTGCTTGGCAGCTTTGGGATAAAATTAAAAACCTCTATTTGATAAGAAAAGTCTAGTAAGTCAAATGTATTGGCTGAAGCAGCTTATGGACCTGTGCATGAAAGAGAATATGACAATGTCTGCTCATTTGAGTCAGTTCCATGCTATTCTCAAAAACTTGACTTCACAAAATATTACCTTTAATGATGAGGTTACTCCATTGTTTTTGCTTGGGACTCTAATTGAGTCATGGGATGTATTCTGCACTGCCTTATGTGCTCTTGCTACTATTTTGAACTCGTCTAATGTAGAGAGTGCTCTTCCATAGGAAGAGATCAACCATAAGAACTTGGATGCCTCTCGTGTGTTGCATGCTTTCACTGTTAGAGGCAGAGATGGTAATGGAAAGAATGATCATGTGTATGGACGTGGTAGAGACTCGTAGAAGTCTAGGTCTTAGTTGTGTGGTAAGTTGCGCAACAAGTATTGTGGGAGAAATGCTAATGTAACATGTCATCATTGTGGCAAGAAGGGTCATATACACCCACTGTGTCATGAGTTGCGCAATGAGAAGCACAATGAGAAGGGGAAAGACAAAGTACAGGAAAAGTCCTTTGATCGCAGCATTATGCTTGTGAAATCTAGTGTGAAAATCGAGGAGATAAATGTCATGCAGACTAATGACTCTAATGGGGAGTACATACTTGTAGCTAGTCCTTATGATACTATGCCGTTGACCAAGGTTCACCCTATATATGCGTAGTGGTAGCTTTGGATTCTAGTGCTTCATTCCATGTTACACCATGCTGTGAGTGGTTCCATTCTTACCGCACTGTCTCTGGTTCAGTTTGCTTGGGTGATGACATGTCACTTGCTATTATTGGCATTGGGGATGTACAACTGCAGCTCTCTACTGGTAGTACTTTTTTGTTACAGGATGTACGTCATGTACCTATGCTTACACGCAGTCTTATGTCTCCAGGGTAGCTTGATGATGCTGGATTTCATGTTTCATTTGGGGATTCTACCTGGAAGATCACCCGTGGAAAACTTGTGCTTGCTAGAGGTGCCAAGGCTGGCAGCCTCTATCCTCTTGTAGTTGATGGGTCCTCTGTTGACCATGTTTTGTCGGTAAGTTCTATCCCACATGTATCTCTTTGAAATGCCCATTTGGGCCAAATGTCCTTGAAGGGAATGAAAACGCTTTTTGATTTACAATACTTACCGCTCCTTGACTATGCATGTTTTGATTCATGTGAGCATTGTATTTATGGTAGATAGACTAGGAATACACATAAGAAGTCTGGTAGGACATGCATGAGTGAGCCCCTGGCATTGGTACATTCAGATGTCTGTGGGCCCATGCCTTGTTAGTCTATGGGTGGTGCAAAGTATTTTGTGACGTTCATTGATGATTTTTAGCTTTGGGCTTATCCCATTAAGCCTAAGTCAGATGTCTTGGTTGTGTTTCAGAGATGGCTTGCATTGGTTGAGAACCAAGCTGAAATGTCTTAGGACTGACAATGGGGGAGAATATGTGTCATGTGCCTTTGAGCAGCTATGTGATGAGAGGGGTATAAAGTGTTAATTGACCACCCCCTATACCCCACCCCAAAATGGTTTGGCTGAGTGGATGAATAGAACCATCCAGGAGCGTGTACATAGTATGCTTAGCCATGCATGCCTACCACAAAGCTTTTGGGCTGAGGCAGTTAGGACAGTTGTGCACGTCATCAATAGATCACCTTCTAGTGGTTTGGATTTCCAGGTTGTTGCAGAGGAGGTATGGACCTCCATCTTATGCGCATCTATGTGTCTTTGGATGTGAGGCTTTTTGCCATGTGCCCAAGGACAAGTGGACTAAGTTGGATACTTAGTGTCAAATGCATTTTCCTTGGCTATGGAGATGCAGGTGAGATGGGTTACCGCCTCTGGGATCTGCAGGCACAGAAAGTCATCCGCAGACATGATGTAGTCTTCCATGAAGACAAGATGCATAGATAGATTAAGAAGGTTGTAGAGATACACAGGGTTATATTCCAAGAGGAGCCACGTGCTCTTGCACAACCAGTTTGATAGCCTACAACAACAGTTGGTACACATGGCCAGCGTGTTGGACAATATGCTAGACATGCAGCAGAGCCTGCAGTGAGATGGTCTACTAGAGCTAGATGCCCACCTCATAAATTTGAGCCCTTGATACATTATGTCTTGGTTACAGATGCAGGAGAGTCTCTCACCTATGATGAGGCTATATGCAGGGATGACAGTCACTCCTGGGAGAGGGCTATGCAGTTTGAGATGGACTCCCTGCATAAGAATATGACTTGGGATTTGGTTGCATTGCCTAACGGCAAGAAGGCTTTGCCATGCAAATGGGCGTACAAGCTGAAAAGTACCCCTGGGCACCCCAAGCTGGCTTATACGGCAAGACTTGTTGCTAAGAGTTTTAAACAGGAGCATGGAGTTGACTTTGATGAAGTATTTTCTCCTGTGGTCAAGATGACCACCCTACGCTTGGTTTTGGCCTTAGTCACGTAGCTTGAATTGGACATGTATCAGATGGATGTTAAGACTGCATTCTTAGATGGGGATTTGCATGATGAGATATACATGGAGTAGCCTAAGGGCTTTGTAGAACCTGGCAGGGAGCAGCTAGTGTGCAAGTTGAAGAAAAATCTTTATGGCTTGAAGTAGGCACCTAGGGAGTGGTATCATAAGTTTGATGCCTTTATGCAATCATAGGGCTACATCATGAGTGCTATAGATCTGTGTCTTTATAGAAGAAAGCTCATGATGAAGAAGGCTCTTAAATCTCAATTGAAGAAGATCTTTGAGATGAAGGATTTGGGACATGCCTCTCACATTCTTGATATGGGCATTAAGCGCAACAGCCTCATCAGGGACTACTCTACCTCTTACAGAGGGAGTACATTCATAAAGTCGAGCGTTTTTGCATGGAGGAAGTGAAGCATACTGACTGTCCATTACCTTCTTATGTGAAGGTCTCACAGGTTGACTGTTTGCAGACAGTTGTCCGCAGATAGATGAGTAGAGGGCCAAGATGGCCAAGATTCCTTATACATCAGCTATGGGTATTTTTATATATGCCACAATAGCCACTCATCCCGATATTGCCTTTGCAGTTGGTGTTGTGGCACGTTATATGGCTACACCTAGCAAGAAACATTGGGATGCCATGAAGGGTATCATGAGATACCTAAAGGGCACAACAGATATGTGTATTTGCTATGGTAGCCAAGCTACATGAATTGTGTGTTAGAAATCAAGCTCCACCCGTCAATTTTGTCTTGGTGTGTAACCGACATCTGTGACAGCTAGGTGTGTGCTGTCTCCATGTGACTACATTGAATAAGTCGGGTTTTGTTAGTAGGTGACTTGACTAGAGTTAGTCAATCTAGTCAGCACTAAGACTAGGTTACTTTACATTGTATTGTGTGCTTCTCAGTTTTGTGTGGAATATGAAGAAAAGACTTTGAGAACCTGAAGGCTCATGTATATGGTGTTTCCCTGTCTCTCTCTCTCTCATATTTGAACATGGTATCAGAGCATTGCCAGGTTGAGCTCTCTGGAGCAGGAGGGAGTCAAGAAGACTTGAAAAAGCTGAAGAACAAGGTTTTTTAAAAACAAAACAGGCTGCCATTACTCTGTCAAGGTATGCATTTGCTCATTTTGGACTCTATGCTTTATCACAGTGGTTGAGGCCTTTCTGGGAGCCTTGGTGGGCATATTTGAGCATATGTAAGTGCTCATTGAGCCTCATGATGAGGAGGACTAGCTATCAAACCAGATCTGGAAATCAGCGTGAACTGCGCCTGTTGAGCTGGATGGACTGCAACCTGTCAAACATCAATGGGGCACTTGGACAAGAGTCATAGGGCATGTATGCTCACTCTTGAAGGTATCTGAAGAGTACAAGAGGTAAATGCTTGTGTGGGAGCTCTGTTATGAGCTGGAGTAACAGACACAGATATGTAATTAGTTCTGAACTGCTGTAAACATGAATGGACAGCATGCATTCAGTCATTATTGATATACAAGAGCCTTGTACTACACTCAGAAGGCATCTTTGGAGCACAAGAATGTGTCAAAGCATGTATACATTGGATCAAATGTCTTGGAGCTGAGATTTCTTGCTCAGAATACTCAGATTTGAAAATCATTGACAGGCTAAAAACTATCATACATAGTGAATAGCAAGTATTGTATCTTGCTGAAGCAGTACATGTCACCTTGGAGCTTCTATCACCTATATGAACTGACATATGCATGCTGAATGTATGGAGGATTGAAGAAAGCATTGGATGTTGCTGAATATTCAAATCTGAACCTGAAATAAGTCCGTTGACAGTGCTTGGGCTGGTTGTGAATAGTCATGGTTATGAATAGTCATGTACTCTTTGACAGTGATTAATGAAGATAGGTTGTCTATGCTTACTCAAATGCTCATATATTGAACTTGCCACTACAAAGTAAATGTATGATATGTCTTGAGGATTTTTGAAGCTGAAATACATCTTGGTTGCCAGAATATTGGTTGTTGGTGATCTGTAAACAAATTTATGTCACGTATACTTGCTGGTTATGCACTATTTTGTGCCTCTGTGCTTATGTCTTGACTGCCAAATGTACTAGCAACTAACTGGGAAGTTTTGGGACATGTATGACATGAATACCACTCAGTTTTGACCTTGGAATTGCTACTGGTTACTCACAGTTTACAGTTTTCAGACTGCATGTATTCACCCTGGCAGTGAGATTGCAGAAGCTTAAGCTGAAGCAAGTACATAGCTTATGTATTGACAGTTATACCTACAGCTGAGACCACTTGTTTGTGAGCTGTTTTGGGTTATCATTGGGCTAAAATACCCTAGTTTTTACTGCAATTAATTGTAGAAAATTGTCATAAACTATTGTGGACTGAACTTGGTCAGTGATACTTATCGACTTGCAGGGAGTCAGGCACTTGATAGTAGACAATCTATTGCATCATGGCTAATGCACATGGGACTGACAATATCACTCAGATAGTTGGAGAAAAGTTAGACAACAAGAACTTTGCATTATGGAAATTTAGGATGAAAAACTTTCTGGTTGGCAGAGGTTATTGGGATCTATGTACAGGAGATGAGGCTGCTCCTGAATTGCCTGCAATGAATCCAACTAACAAACAGAAAAGAGCTCATAGGCTATGGAATGAGAGAGCATGCAAGGTGCTACATTGGTTTTCTCTATGTATATCTGATGCTATGGTAATTCAAATAACTGGATGTGAGACTCCGAAAGATGCTTGGGACATACTAATGAAAAATTATGGAACCATGACACATGCACGGAAGATCCAGTTGAAACAACAGTTCAACAACATGTCTAGGAATGGCACGAGCATCCAGGTGTATACCATGGAGATTAAGACCATAGAGCTGATCAACTTGCTACCATTGGCTCAAGTGTATCAGAAGATGATATGATTGCTGTTGCCTTGAATGGATTAGGGAAAGAGTACAAAGCTTTTGACACATCCATTTCTATTAGAGAAGAGCCCCCTACCTGGGAAGAGCTAGTTGCTTTGTTGATGCATGAGGAGGTCAAACTTGGTTTGAATACAGGTTCCAGTGCATCTCAGAGTAGAGACACTGTGTTATACTCTAGCCAGCGTGGCAGAGGATTTAGAGGTCGTGGTTCATTTCGAGGTCATGGCGACACTTGTAATACTTATGGACAACAGCAGCAGCAGGGTAATTGGCATGGTGCAAATACACAAGGCTAGCTTGGATTTGGCGGGTTTAGAGGCAGGGAGAGATCACCCCGAGGTAGAGGTGGTGGATCTGGTTCATGGCAGTCATCTGATCAGTCCAACAGGGATGAGGATTGCCATTATTGTGGCAAGTATGGGCACATTGCAAAGGATTGCTACAAGAAGCAGGGAGATATGAAGGCAAAGGGAAGACAGCATGGGCACTATGCATCTTCTAGTGGTGCTCATGATGAGCAAGTTGATAGACTCTTTGCCATGCAGCATATATCCAAAAATGCATCGAGACATGATAGAGATGATAGATGGTACATTGACTCTGGAGCATCAAACCACATGACACCGCATGGAGAGTGGTTTGATGAGATGGTTGCAGGTACACATGGTCATGTATGTACTGGGGATGACACCCAACATGACATAAAGCATAAAGGGATTGTTCCTCTCATGATGCCTGATGGCAAGAAGAAAGGCCTACAAGATGTATTACATGTACCAACCATAACAAAGAATCTTTTGTCTATGGGTCAAATGGCAGAACAGAATTTGCAAGTGAGATTTAACAAAGATGGGTGTTTCATTGAGGAGTATGGAAATGGTTGCAAGCTAATTGCCAAGGGAAAAAGAGATGGCAGGATGTTTACTTTGGATGCAACCATTCCGGGACTTAAGCCAGCCATGTTTGCTCATGATGAGAATGCCATTCGGGATGTAGAGATTTGGCACAAGCAGATTGGACATGTTAATGTACAACAGCTGAAATCTATGCAGCAGAAGGAAGTAGTACTTGGATTACCTAAATTCAAGTATAATGACTTTGGTCATGTATGCCCTGCATGTCAGTTTGGGAAGCAGGCATGGTTTCCGTTCATGAGACATGTAAAAAACAGCACTAGGCCTTTACAGTTGGTGCACTCTGATGTCTGGGGTCCTTCACATAATGCTTCATTTGGAGGTGCACGGTATTATGTCTCATTTATCGATGATTTCATTAGGTACACTTGGCTTTATATTTTGAAGCGTAAAGATGATGTGTTTGATGCATTCAAAGATTTCAAGAAGCATGCAGAGAATGAGTTGGGCTGCTATATATCATGTTTGAGATCAGATGGAGGAGGTGAATATGTCTCTAATTACTTTGACAGGTATCTTGCTAAATATGGGATTAGAAGAAAGCTTACTTGCAGCTATACACTGCAGCAAAACGGTGTTGCAGAGAGAAAAAACAGGGTCTTGATGAAATCAGCTAGAGCTATGCTGAATGAGAAATGTCTGCCAAATGGTTATTGGGCTGAAGCAGTGATGACTGCTGTCTATGTGCTGAATCGAACCCCTACAGCAAGGATTCATGATGTCACTCCATATGAGAGGCTGTACAGTCATAAACCTGATATTTCGCACTTGAAGGTATTTGGTAGCATTGCATATGTGCATATACCAGATGAAAAGAGGAAGAAATTGGATCCTAAAGCAGTGAAGAGTGTGTTTCTGGGATATGCACAGGAACGAAAAGCTTATAAGTGTTATGTACCTTCTATGCATGAGATACTCATAAGCAGAGATGTGGTATTTGATGAGTTAGCATCCTGGTATGGGAACTCTGTTGCAGTGCCTACTGATGGCTCACCCAGTATGAGTCATGTTGAAAATACTCCTGTAGAGAGTACTTCCATGAGTGGTCAAATAGGTGATGTATCATCTACAGTGAGTCCTTGGACAGGACGGTTGCGTAGTCACACTACTGCATCCACTGACATGGATATGTCAGTGAGGGGGAGAATAGATAAGGGAAAAGAAAAGGTTTTTGAAGATGTAACAGGTCCACTCACTGCAGGTTATGATTCATCTAGCAGTGACAGCTTAGAGAGTGAATTGGGGATTTTGTCTGTTATGACGCCAGGTGCTAGGCAGAGTCATTATGTGCCACCTCATGAGAGGCAAGCTCACAGTGAGCCACAGCTCAGGAGATCAGAGAGGGTCAGACGACTTGTTGATAGATACACTTACACTGGATATTCAACCCGTCATTATGCTTATATGACGAAAGTAACAAGTTTTAGATAACCAAGTAAGTTTGATGAGGCAGTTTTGCAGATGAGGATTGGTGTGCTGCTATGGATGAGGAATATTCAGCTTTGGCTGAAAATGGCACATGGGATTTGGTACAGTTGTAATGTCATGTTAGCAAACAATCATGTTTATCATGCAAGATTGAAACACATTGAGGTTCACTACCATTTCATCAGGGAAATGGTTTTAGCAGATTAGATTGACTTGGAGCATGTGAAGACTGAAGACCAGGTAGCAGACATCTTTACCAAATCACTTGGTAAAGATAAGTTATTCACTTTAGACAGCTTCTTGGAGTGATGCAGATGGTTTGAATTTTTGGTTTGAGCTTGAGAGGGAGTGTTAGAAATCAAGCTCCACTTGTCAGTTTTGTCTTGGTGTGTAACCGACATCTGTGACAGCTAGGTGTGTGCTGTCTCCATGTGACTACATTGAATAAGTCAGGTTTGTATTAGTAGGTGACTTGACTAGAGTTAGTCAATCTAGTCAACACTAAGACTAGGTTACTTTACATTGTATTGTGTGCTTCTCAGTTTTGTGTGGAATATGAAGAAAAGACTTTGAGAGTCTGAAGGCTTATGGATGTGGTGTTTCCCTGTCTCTCTCTCTCTCTCATCTTTGAACATTGTGGGCTATACAAACTCCGATTATGTAGGACATGCAGATAGTAGGAAATCCACTTCTGGCTATGTATTCACCTATGCTAGAGGTGATGTCTCTTGGATGTCCAAGGTTCAGAAGTGTACAAATCTCTCTACCACTGAGGCCAAGTATGTTGCAGCCACAGAGGCTTGCAAGGAGGCCATATGGTTGGGTCGTTTGTTTCATGACCCTAGGAATGATACTATACCTATGTTGCATTTGGATTCTATGAGTGCTATTCAGCTAGGTCTTCCATGCAAAGATGAAACACATTGAGGTGAGGTATCATTTCACACATGGGGTCGTGGAGGAAAAGTTTGTTGACCTTGTTAAGATCTCCATTGACAAAAATCCTGTAGATCTACTCACGAAAAACCTCACTACTGAGTGCTTTGCCCTCCTCATGAGATTGATAGGCATTGGATGAGATGATGGTTTTCTTCATCCTATTGTACATGTGTACATTGTATTGTCTTTTCTTTTTCTTTTCACTCCTCACTGGGGACAAATTTGCCTTTAAGTGGGAGGTTGTTGGGGGTAAAGGCACCTCTGCCTAGCCGACCATGTATTACTACAGTGATAGTACCCGCCACTGCACACACAATAGTTGGTGGGCGCCCGTCACCATCACTTTATTCTTTATTCTTTTAGTGAAAGTTTGAATAAAGGAAGGCCCAGTCACACATTGTGATTGTTGGAGTTCCCATTTGGTCTCTCTCTCTCTCTCTCTCTCTCTCTCCTACCATATCTTTCCCATGCAAGCTTCAATCCTTCTCACCTTTCATGTAGATGCTGACCTGACCAAGCAAGAGGAGGTTGATCTTATTGCTCTCTTGTGAGAGTACATATACATGTTCAACTGGTCCTTAGATGAACTCAAAGGAGTCACATTCGAGGGTTGTGTGACACATAGCATCCCAATGACTCCTCCTGATACAATGCCAGTAAAACAACGACGTTACCTGATGAATCCAAATCATGTCACATAGTGAAGGAAGAGATCCATAAGATATTGAGTGAAGGCAGGATTTGTGAGGTGCCCGTCCATCGGCTTTCCAGGCACTCTTTTAGCGGTCTATTGAGAAATGAATCTAAGCGATGCTGCACAGCATGTCAAGATTGTGGGAGAGAATGAAGGAGTCTCACTTGTAGCTCTCTTGCTTGCACAATGGGGGAATACACACAGAGGTGGAGGCTAAAAACAGTTTTTCTCTTCTTAGTTGTGTAAGCCAAAAAGAACTCTCATACAAAGAAATAGAAGAACCCTATATATGGGTCTCAAACCAAACTCAAATAACTAAGGTGGCATACTAACTGAGCCACGAACTAGAGTAGATAAGGATAGCTGTCATCTAGCTATTATTCATGGGCGGTGTACCAACCGCATCTGCAACTGACAAGTCGGTGACATAAATGCACAACGGTCACCCTGGCATATCACGAGTGGAGCTCATATCTCAACACTCCCCCTCAAGCTCAATCCCAATTCCTGCACACCAAGCAGGTCTCTAAACTTGTGCAGCTTCTCTGCGCCCAATGCCTTCGTAAATATGTCAGCTACCTGTTCCTCTGTGCTGACATAAACTAGATCAATAAGACCTAGTAAAACCCTCTCCCGCATGTAGTGATAATGCACCTCAATGTGCTTTGTTCTAGCATGATAGACTGGGTTATTTGCCAAGTGTATACTACTCATGTTGTCACAATAAATGACAACTGGCCCATCTGTAGGCTGATGCATATCATAAAGTAGCTTATGCAACCAAGCTACCTCACATGCAGCCATTGCTGCGCCCCTGTACTCAGCCTCTGTGCTCGACAAGGCAACTGTAGGTTGTTTCTTGCTGCTCCAAGTGACTGTAGCACTCCCAAAAGAGAACACATATCCACTGGTAGATCGTCTATTAGAAATACTACTAGCCCAATCAGCATCAGTGTATCCATGCAACTGTATCTGAACCCCAGTCTCATAAAGTAGTCCATATTGCAATGTGGACTTCACATACCTGAGTATGTGTCTAGCCGCATCCAAATGCGGTTTCCTTGGAGCCTGCATAAACTGACTTACCAATCCAACAACATAGATTAAATCTGGCCTGGTAATAGTCATATAAATCAAACTTCCTACTATGCGTCTGTACATAGTAGGGTCTTCCAGAAGCTCACCTGCATCTGTGCTCAGCTTCACATTCTGCTCCAAAGGAATTGAAATAGGCTTACAGCCTGTCATCCCATATTTTGACAGCATGTCCAATCCATACTGCCTTTGCAAGAGCCGTATCCCACTTGGTGATCTAATCACCTCAATGCCCAAGAAATAACGTAGCTCTCCCAAATCCTTCATCTCAAACTTCTGCTTCAATAGCATTTTCACATGAAGGATATCTTCATCACTGTCACCTATCATAATCAAATCATCAACATAAATGACAAGTAGTATAATACCTTTCTCTATTTTTCTCACATAAAGTGAGAAATCTGCCTTGGAAATCTGAAAGCCAATAGTGACAAGATACTGTCCTATCTTGTCAGACCATGCTCTAGGTGCTTGCTTCAAGCCATACAATGCTTTCTTCAACCTGCAAACAAACTTAGGATGAACAACATGCACATAACCTGGTGGCTGCTCCATATATACCTCTTCTTGCAAATCACCATGCAAGAAGGCATTCTTTACATCCATCTGATGTAAAGACCATTCCTTTGATGCAGCCATAGCAATGACTGCTCTTACGGCTGCCATCCTTGCAACCGGACTGAATGTTTCTTCATAATCAATACCATATGTTTGTGCATACCCCTTGACTACTAATCTTGCCTTGTATCTGTTCACAGAACCATCTGTATTGTGATTCACCTTATAAACCCACTTACAACCAATTGCATTCTTACCTTTAGGCAAAGGTACCAATTCCCATGTAGCATTTGCTTCCAAGGCATCCATTTCTTCATCCATGGCTTTCTCCCATCTTTCTTTTCCCATGGCTTGCTCAAAAGAAGTGGGTTCTGGTTCCTGTATCACTTTGACCATATAGGCATAGTGAATGGCTGTAAATCCATCATATTTCAGCCTATCCACAGGATACCTAGCTCTGGTAGACCTGCGCAAAGTAGGTTCACTCCTAGGTGCTCTCAAAACATCCCTGGTCTTCCTTAATCCAGGTGTAACAATAGAAGGAATACCCAACTCATAATCAATGCTCTGTTCTGAGCCACTGGATTCACCATCCACATAAGAGTGACCTGCATTCACATCAAACATGGGCTGATCAACCTTCTCTTTTCCTTTTCGTGATACCTGCATACCACTATCTGCATTGCTTTGAGAAGATTCTCTTGATCTCAATCTGCCTATCCATGGCGAAGAATGTGAACCACTGCTAGAGGACGCTCCAGGTCCACTAATATTTTGTGACTCCTGCTGTGAATTCTGTGCAGCATTACCATTTTGTGTATCTACATCATCAATCACATTTACTGGTTTATACCAGCTACTCATCTCATCAAAAACAACATCTCTGCTCACTGTAAACTTACGAGTAGAAGGGTTATAACATCTATACCCTTTTTGCTGCAGAGAGTAACCAATAAAGATGCACTTCTCAGCTTTTGGATCCAACTTGGATCTCAACTCATCTGGCACATGTACATAGGCAATGCAACCAAAAATTTTCAAATGAGAAATATCTGGTTTCCTACGAGTATACCTCTCCTCTGGAGTCATTCCATGTATTGCTGCAGTGGGAGTCCTGTTCATTATGTAGACTGCTATAGCAACTGCTTCAACCCAATAAAAATCTGGCAGGTCTTTTTCATTGAGCATGGCACGAGACACCTCTCCAATATGTCTGTTTTTTCTTTCTGCAATTCCATTTTGCTGTGGGGTATGACTGCATGAATATTGCTGCTTTATGCCATGCTCCTGCAAGAACCTTGCAAACTCATTTGAGAGGCACTCTCCCTCTCCATTTGACCTTAGGCATTTTATTTGCAGGCCTGTTTCTTTTTCAACCATAGCTTTAAGAGTTTTGAAATGCCCAAAAACTTCACTTTTCTTTTTCATAAAATACACCCAAACTTTTCTGCTATAGTCATCAATAAAAGTAACAAAATAATGACAGCCTCCAAGAGATGCAGCTTTAGTAGTCCACACATCAGAGTGGATTAATTCCAATGGCTTCTTACTCTCTTGAACATGTCTAGGAAATGGTTTCCTTGCTTGTTTTCCAAACTGACAGGCTTCACATACCTTATACATTTCTGCAATCTTGAATCTAGGCAATCCTGCAACAATATTTTGGGCCTGCATTGATTTAAGTCGCTGTACATTAACTTGACCAATGCGTTTATGCCAGATATCAATATCTGCAACTACACCGGTCCCATGTGCAAACATTGCTGCACTCAATTCAGACATGTCTGCATCCAATGTAAACATTTTGCCCTTCTTCTTTCCTTTTGCTATCAAGTGACCTTTATTTTTTATATCCTCAACAAAGCATCCATGAGGATTAAATCTGACCTGCAAGCCCTGTTCAACCATTTGACCAACAGAAACCAGATTCTTGGTGATATTCGGGACATGAAATACATCGGACAGGTATTTCTTTTTCCCATCCTGCATAGACAAAGGAATTTTTCCAATCTGCACAATCAGATGTGCAGTATCATCACCAGTCTCCACAAATTCTGGTTTTTCCATTTTCCTTGCATCCTCCATCCATTCTGCATGACCTGTCATGTGGTTTGATGCACCTGAGTCAACATACCATACATTGTTGCTTTCTTCTGCACTTGTCACAGAATTGTTCATGTGCTGCACCATAAACAAATGCTCATTTCTGTCATCACCGTGTCTACTAGAAGATGCATAATTCCCTTGTTGCAATTTTCCATTCATAATGTCATTCTGCTTTTTATAGCAGTCCTTAGCCATATGATCCATTTTACCACAGTAGTAGCATTCAACATTGCTGTTTGCATTTTGGCCTCTTTGCCATCCACCACGACCTCTTTGGCTCCCCCTGCCTCTAGAGTTACCACGTCCTCCTCCATAGGACTAGTTTTCTTGAGTTTGCTACATATTCTGATTTCTACCACGGCCTCTAGATCGGCCTCCTCTACCTCTGCCTCTACCTCTTCCAGCATTTGAGTAGAAGACAACTTCTTTTGAAGTTCCTCCTGAAGAAGATGCACCACCATTTCTCTGCTCCTCAGAAATTAGAAGAGCAATCAACTCCTCAAAATCAGGAAATCTTTCACGGACGGAAATGGATGTTCGGAACTGTGCATAATCCTTTCCTAGACCATTCAAGGTCACAAAAACTAAATCATCATCTTCCACTGGCGACCCAATGGAAGCAAGTGCATCTGCAATCTTCTTCACCTTCATGTGGTAGTCATTGATGCTCATATTTTCTCTTTGCACATTATGCAACTCTTGCTTGAGCTGCATTTTCCTGGCTTGCATATTTGTGCTATACATTTTTGACAAAGTATCTATCCCATGCCTCCTTTGGCGTACTTGCATCTTGAATATGCACAATCATAGAGTCTGAAATGCTGATAGACAGCCAGTACATAACTTTCCTAGCTCTCTCATGCCATGCTTTAAATGCCTGCATTTGCTGTTGATTGGGAACATCAGGAAGAACTGGTTCTTCTTCATTTCCTGCAACAAATTCCCAATATCCTTTTCCCATAAGGAAATTCGTCATTCTAAACTTCCATGCTTGGAAGTTGTTCTTGTCAAGCTTTTCAGTGACAATCTGTGAAAGAGAATCAGATGCCATTACAGAACACTGCAAAAAATTCTGTCACTGCAAAGAACACAACTTCAGCCTCACAAGGGCTAATCTGCAAAACTGACGAAAGTGGTATTTGACCACACAGTCACTTCCTAGTGACAATTTTGCATCAACAAGCAACAAGGATGATTCTGTAACTCCCAATGTCTCTACGCATAGGCATACGATGCAATTTCTACAGTAACTTTTCACCGACCTGTAGAACAGTGGTCGCACAGCATAAAATAGGGCCTTTTTTTGAGTGCATACAGAAAACTTCCACCTCCAAAACACGCCCCGAAATGGCCTCAAGAGGGTAGTATATACTACCCTCTTGCTTCACCACGAAGGGCGCCTCAACCTGAGACAATGCACTCTTGCAATTTTCGGCTGTGCTACCTGCAGAGATCTGCTCCCAAAATAGAAAATGAAAGCAACACTACTCTTACCAGAACATCGCGAACTTGGTTTGCTTTCTTGAGCTCCTTACCACGAACAAGACTCTGATACCATGTCAAGATTGTGGGAGAGAAGGAAGGAGTCTCACTTGTAGCTTTCTTGCTTGCACAATGGGGGAATACACACAGAGGTGGAGGTTGAAAACAGTTTTTCTCTTCTTAATTGTGTAAGCCAAAAAGAACTCTCATACAAAGAAATAGAAGAACCCTATATATGGGTCTCAAACCAAACTCAAATAACTAAGGTGGCATACTAACTGAGCCACGAACTAGAGTAGATAAGGATAGCTGTCATCTAGCTATTATTCATGGGCGGTGTACCAACCACATCTGCAACTGACAAGTCAGTGACATAAATGCACAACGGTCACTCTGGCATATCACGAGTGGAGCTCGATATCTCAACACAACACTCCTAGGGAATGTTCTGAGTTTTGTCGCCTAGGGTTTCCCAAATCCGCCTCACAACAGAATGTTCATGACCGAATCCACTACGATCGACCTAAAATTCGGGTTCCTAGTTGTCAAGGTCTCTTGATAGCATTCTAGCATCGGGTTTTGGACATCCTACTTTACGTAGAGATACCCAATCCAAAGTAGACCCATGTCTCACTTGATTCAAAGAGAATGGGAAATGAGAGGGATGCGCTGCTTAACCTCTCTGCCCATAGGGCATAGTCCCATTCCGGTCCCCTAAAACGGCATGAATCGAGGTTTTATCCTAACAATTTCTAAGGTCGAAGACGGTAAAGCCTCCCAGCTTTCTGGGACCACCCTGCCATAGGACGGACCCGTCGGGGGTTCCGCGCCCACCCGCTTCCCTTAATAGCTTTTGTTTTCTAATTAGGTCCTACCACATTTATGTGTGACACTTAAAGTCAGCTTCATTAATTAAGCCTTTTAGGGAACAGGGTTCGTTCGGATAACTTATAGCATAGACATGAAAACAGAGCAAAGCAATCTATTGACAAACAAGTTCCTTAATTTATCTTCAAGTTAATCTTTGTCTCCCGCCCATACAGGAGAAATTGTGTATCGCTTCTATCCAATAGAAGTATCCCTTTTTCCCTGCAAAAGTAACTGGTCCAATTCACATGGCACCACAAACTCAATCCTTTATCTAGAATAGGATCTCCCAACATGCTCAAATGTTGGGGGCCACGGAGGTCTTCAACTCCATTCTAGACCTAGCAAGGGGTGTCCAGAGCTCCAATTGACCCACAAGCTGTCTAGGAGCGAAACATCATTCCCGTGGTTGGCCTTTTCACCACTCGACCTTCGGCCCATGAATCGAGCAGTTCCCTCTCGGGTTAGTCCACGGTGCGATCATGGAGGTGATCCACCCGTGCAATATATCCTTCCTTAATTAAATCCTTTAAGAATCAAGCACAAACAAGGCATTCAGCCCTAATATCATTTTCCAAGAAAACATCCCTTTATTCCCATGGCGACTTGTCATCACAAACCCTTGCCATGCATTAATCATAAATCACAAGCACTTGGAATAATCATCCAAACAACAACTAAGAACCATTGAATGTAAAAGAATTTAGGATGTTGTTCGATCAATCAACAAAACCAATTGCATTCTTTCCAACCAATGCAAGAATAGACGATATAACATTTCCATCATATATTTGCTCTCCCCCTTGGGATCTAAGAGCAATACTATGCAAACATATTCTTAACACTTCCTTCCTTTGGCTAGGGCATATGTTAAGGGTTCAAACACTATTCATGATGTAAGTTCTATAGGTCACTTACCTTGATTGATAACTCAACCCTGGATTTGGATTGGAAAAAGTCATCATTATCGGACGGATCTCAAGACATATTAGTTTTAACCCTTATGATTAATTTCTTATACTAGCTCTTAGTCAAGTCATGGGGCAACTAGAAAATTATCCTCATATATCAAACATGTTATAGGCATAACGTATAAATACTTGATAAGATAAGTGCGAGATGATCTCAAGTAATTAGACTCCAACATGCCTTGCATTGACCTAGAATCTAGTTTTTCTTAATATTTGGGCTCTTAGGCTAAGTACTTTTGAAGTATTTAAAATTTAAACTAGTACTTGTTGAGATATCGAGCTCCACTCGTGATACGCCAGGGTGACTGTTGTGTATTTATGTCACCGACTTGTCAGTTGCAGACGCGGTTGGTACACCGCCCATGAATAATAGCTACATGATAGCTATCCTTATCTACTCTAGTTCGTGGCTCAGTTAGTATGCCACCTTAGTTAGTTGAGTTTGGTTTGAGACCCATATATAGGGTTCTTCTATTTCTTTGTATGAGAGTTCTTTTGGCTTACACAACTAAGAAGAGAAAAACTGTTTTCAGCCTCCACCCTTGTGTGTATTCCCCCATTGTGCAAGCAAGAAAGCTACAAGTGAGACTCCTTCCTTCTCTTCCACAATCTTGACATGGTATCAGAGCCTTGTTCGTGGTAAGGAGCTCAAGAAAGCAAGCCAAGCTCGCGGTGTTCTGGTAAGAGGAGCAGTGTTGCTTTCATTTTCTGTTTTGGGAGCAGATCTCTGCAGGTAGCACAGCCGAAAATTGCAGGAGTGCATTGTCTCAGGTTGAGATGCCCTTCGCGGTGAAGAAAGAGGGCAGTATATGCTGCGGGAAAGGGCATTAGCCCTTGGTGACCCTATTTTTTTGATTTGAGGCCATTTCGGGGCCTGTTTTGGAGGCGGAAGTTTTCTGCACGCACTTAGGAAAAGGCCCTATTTTATGCTGTGCGACCACTGTTCTACAGGTCGGTGAAAAGTTATTGTAGAAATTGCATCGTATGCTTGTGCGCAGAGACATTGGGAGTTTCAGAATCATCCTTGGTTCCTGTTTATGCAAAATCGTCACTAGGAAGTGACTGTGTGGTCAAATACCACTTTCGCCAGTTTTGCAGATTTGCCCTTGTGAGGGTGAAGCTGAGTTTTTGCAGTGACAGAATTTTTCGCAGTGTTCTGTAATGGCATCTGATTCTCTTTCACAGATTGTAACTGAAAAGCTTGACAAGAACAAGTTCCAGGCATGGAAGTTTAGAATGACGAATTTCTTTATGGGAAAAGGATATTGGGAATTTGTTGCAGGAAATGAAGAAGAACCAGTTCTTCCTGATGTTCCCAATCAATAGCAAATGCAGGCATTCAAAGCATGGCATGAGAGAGCCAGGAAAGTTATGTACTGGCTGTCTATCAGCATTTCAGACTCTATGATTGTGCATATTCAGGATGCAAGTACGCCAAAGGAGGCATGGGATACTCTGTCAAAGATGTATAGCACAAATACGCAAGCCAGGAAAATGCAGCTCAAGCAAGAGTTGCACAATGTGCAAAGAGAAAATATGAGCATCAATGACTACCACATGCAGGTGAAGAAGATTGCAGATGCACTTGCTTCCATTGGGTCACCAGTGGAAGATGACGATTTAGTTTCTGTGACCTTGAATGGTCTAGGAAAGGATTATGCACAGTTTCGGACATCCATTTCAGTTCGTGAAAGATTTCCTGATTTTGAGGAGTTGATTGCTCTTCTAATTTCTGAGGAGCAGAGAAATGGTGGTGCATCTTCTTCAGGAGGAACTTCAAAAGAAACTGTCTTCTACTCAAATGCTGGAAGAGGTAGAGGCAGAGGTAGAGGAGGCCGATTTGGAGGCCGTGGTAGAAATAGGAATATGTAGCAAACTCAAGAAAACCAGTGCTATGGAGGAGGACGTGGTAACTCTAGAGGCAGGGGGAGCCAGAGAGGTCGTGGTGGATGGCAAAGAGGCCAAAATGCAAACAGTAATGTTGAATGCTACTATTGTGGTAAAATGGGTCATATGGCTAAAGACTGCTATAAAAAGCAGAATGACATCATGAATGGAAAACTGCAACAAGGAAATTATGCATCATCTAGTAGACAGGGTGATGACAGAAATGAGCATTTGTTTATGGTGCAGCACATGAACAATTCTGTGCCAAGTGCAGAAGAAAGCAACGATGTGTGGTATGTTGACTCAGGTGCATCAAACCACATGACAGGTCATGCAGAATGGATGGAGGATGCAAGGAAAATGGAAAAACCAGGATTTGTGGAGACTGGTGATGATACTGCACATCTGATTGTGCAGATTGGAAAAATTCCTTTGTCTATGCAGGATGGGAAAAAGAAATACCTGTCCGATGTCTTTCATGTCCCGAATATCACCAAGAATCTGGTTTCTGTTGGTCAAATGGTTGAACAGGGCTTGCAGGTCAGATTTAATCCTCATGGATGCTTTGTTGAGGATATGAAAAATAAAGGTCACTTGATAGCAAAAGGAAAGAAGAAGGGCAAAATGTTTACATTGGATGCAGACATGTCTGAATTGAGTGCAGCAATGTTTGCACATGGGACCGGTGTAGTTGCAGATATTGATATCTGGCATAAACGCATTGGTCAAGTTAATGTACAGCGACTTAAATCAATGCAGGCCCAAAATATTGTTGCAGGATTGCCTAGATTCAAGATTGCAGAAATGTATAAGGTATGTGAAGCCTGTCAGTTTGGAAAACAAGCAAGGAAACCATTTCCTAGACATGTTCAAGAGAGTAAGAAGCCATTGGAATTAATCCACTCTGATGTGTGGACTACTAAAGCTGCATCTCTTGGAGGCTGTCATTATTTTGTTACTTTTATTGATGACTATAGCAGAAAAGTTTGGGTGTATTTTATGAAAAAGAAAAGTGAAGTTTTTGGGCATTTCAAAACTCTTAAAGCTATGGTTGAAAAAGAAACAGGCTTGCAAATAAAACGCCTAAGGTCAGATGGAGGGGGAGAGTGCCTCTCAAATGAGTTTGCAAGGTTCTTGCAGGAGCATGGCATAAAGCAGCAATATTCATGCAGTCATACCCCACAGCAAAATGGAATTGCAGAAAGAAAAAACAGACATATTGGAGAGGTGTCTCGTGCCATGCTCAATGAAAAAGACCTGCCAGATTTTTATTGGGTTGAAGCAGTTGCTATAGCAGTCTACATAATGAACAGGACTCCCACTGCAGCAATACATGGAATGACTCCAGAGGAGAGGTATACTCATAGGAAACCAGATATTTCTCATTTGAAAATTTTTGGTTGCATTGCCTATGTACATGTGCCAGATGAGTTGAGATCCAAGTTGGATCCAAAAGCTGAGAAGTGCATCTTTATTGGTTACTCTCTGCAGCAAAAAGGGTATAGATGCTATAACCCTTCTACTCGTAAGTTTACAGTGAGCAGAGATGTTGTTTTTGATGAGATGAGTAGCTGGTATAAACCAGTAAATGTGATTGATGATGTAGATGCACAAAATGGTAATGCTGCACAGAATTCATAGTAGCAGTCACAAAATATTAGTGGACCTGGAGCGTCCTCTAGCAGTGGTTCACATTCTTCGCCATGGACAGGCAGATTGAGATCAAGAGAATCTTCTCAAAGCAATGCAGATAGTGGTATGCAGGTATCACGAAAAGGAAAAGAGAAGGTTGATCAGCCCATGTTTGATGTGAATGCAGGTCACTCTTATGTGGATGGTGAATCCAGTGGCTCAGAACAAAGCATTGATGATGAGTTGGGTATTCCTTCTATTGTTACACCTGGAGTAAGGAAGACCAGGGATGTTTTGAGAGCACCTGGGAGTGAACCTACTTTGCGCAGGTCTACGAGAGCTAGGTATCCTGTGGATAGGCTGAAATATGATGGATTTACAGCCATTCACTATGGATATATGGTCAAGGTGATATAGGAACCAGAACCCACTTCTTTTGAGCAAGCCATGGAAAAAGAAAAATGGGAGAAAGCCATGGATGCCTTGGAAGCAAATGCTACATGGGAATTGGTACCTTTGCCTAAAGGTAAGAATGCAATTGGCTGTAAGTGGGTTTATAAGGTGAAGCACAATGCAGATGGTTCTGTGAACAGATACAAGGCAAGATTAGTAGTCAAGGGGTATGCACAAACATATGGCATTGACTATGAAGAAACATTCAGTCCGGTTGCAAGGATGGCAACCGTAAGAGCAGTCATTGCTATGGCTGCATCAAAGGGATGGTCTTTACATCAGATGGATGTAAAGAACGCCTTCTTGCATGGTGATTTGCAAGAAGAGGTCTATATGGAGCAGCCACCAGGTTATGTGCATGCTGTTCATCCTGAGTTTGTTTGCAGGTTGAAGAAAGCCTTGTATGGCTTGAAGCAAGCACCTAGAGCATGGTCTGACAAGATAGGACAGTATATTGTCACTATTGGCTTTCAGATTTCCAAGGCAGATTTTTCACTTTATGTGAGAAAAACAGAGAAAGGTATTATGGTACTTGTCATTTATGTTGATGATTTGATTATGACAGGTGACAGTGATGAAGATATCCTTCATGTGAAAATGCTATTGAAGCAGAAGTTTGAGATGAAGGATTTGGGAGAGCTGCGTTATTTCTTGGGCATTGAGGTGATTAGATCACCAAGTGGGATACAGCTCTTGCAGAGGCAGTATGGATTGGACATGCTATCCAAATATGGGATGACAGGTTGTAAGCCTATTTCAGTTCCTTTGGAGCAGAATGTGAAGCTGAGCACAGATGCAGGTGAGCTTCTAGAAGACCCTACTATGTACAGACGCATAGTAGGAAGTTTGATTTATATGACTATTACCAGGCCAGATTTGAGCTATGCTGTTGGATTGGTAAGTCAGTTTATGCAGGCTCCAAGGAAACCACATTTGGATGCGGCTAGATGCATACTCAGGTATGTGAAGTCCACATTGCAGTATGGACTATTTTATGAGACTGGGATTCAGATACAACTGCATGGATACACTGATGCTGATTGGGCTGGTAGTATTTCTGATAGACGATCTACTAGTGGATATGTGTTCTCTTTTGGGAGTGCTGCAGTCACTTGGAGCAGCAAGAAACAGCCTACAGTTGCCTTGTCGAGCACAGAGGCTGAGTATAGGGGTGCAGCAATGGCTGCATGTGAGGTAGCTTGGTTGCATAAGCTACTTTATGATATGCATCAGTCTACAGATGGGCCAGTTGTCATTTATTGTGACAACATGAGTAGTATACACTTGGCAAATAACCCAGTCTATCATGCTAGAACAAAGCACATTGAGGTGCATTATCACTATGTGCGGGAGAGGGTTTTACTAGGTCTTATTGATCTAGTTTATGTTAGCACAGAGGATCAGGTAGCTGACATATTTACGAAGGCATTGGGCGCAGAGAAGCTGCGCAAGTTCAGAGACCTGCTTGGTGTGCAGGAATTGGGATTGAGCTCGAGGGGGAGTGTTGAGATATCGAGCTCCACTCGTGATACGCCAGGGTGACCGTTGTGTATTTATGTCACCGACTTGTCAGTTGCAGACGCGGTTAGTACACCGCCCATGAATAATAGCTACATGATAGCTATCCTTATCTACTCTAGTTCGTGGCTCAGTTAGTATGCCACCTTAGTTAGTTGAGTTTGGTTTGAGACCCATATATAGGGTTCTTCTATTTCTTTGTATGAGAGTTCTTTTGGCTTACACAACTAAGAAGAGAAAAACTGTTTTCAGCCTCCACCCTTGTGTGTATTCCCCCATTGTGCAAGCAAGAAAGCTACAAGTGAGACTCCTTCCTTCTCTCCCACAATCTTGACAGTACTTTCTATTCATGATTCTCAATGTCATATTCTTTTAGTAATTATACCATTTGTAACCCTTGACTATACTTTAATCTAGCACTTGTATGCACAATCTTTTAATGTCGTTCTTTTGATAACTATGCCATTCATATAACGCTTGACTAATTCTTCCTTGTAATTGCTCTAATAGTAAATAAGTCATATGTAACTAGGTGCAATTATCTTCCCTTGATATATGCACTTCACAAACTCCATCTTCCGAGTAGGTGAGATGAAATTTATCATTTCCCATGACCTATACTCATGCTGACTCTTCTCTCTCTTTCTCTCTCTCTCTCTCTCTCTCTCTCTCTCTCTCTCTCTCTCTCTCTCTCTCTCTCTCTCTCTCTATCTCTCTCTCTCTCTCTCAAGCTCTCTTTCAAGCTCTTCCTCACAATCTCTTGGAGTGGTATTTTTCTCTCTACCTCTCTCTCGCAGCCTCTCGGGGTCTCCTTATGCTTCCTTATGCCTCTCCCATGCCTCATATTTATAGTGAATTAGAGAAGAGGGCTTGTGGTTGAGAAGTGGAGCTTTTCATGGAGGGGGATCTTGGAAAGATCAATGATTTGATGCTCGGATCATAAATCTGATGGTTCTATTGGCTCCGAAAGGGGGGGTAAACTCCAAGACACTTGATTAGAAAGCTCTTAGTTCACTCCTTCTTCTTTTCTCTGTTCGTAGTGCTGTTTTCTGTCTGTGGACTGTGATCTCGCGGTGCGGGCGATTTCGCAAATCACTTTTCTTTATTTTTCTTTTTATAAATTCTCCAAACTAACTAAAATATCACTTGTCTTTTCTTTTGAATAACATCTAGTTTTTGGATAATATCTAAAATATACTAGTTTTGCCCAAAATCTAATATTTTTGGACCATCCAAACTATACACATTAATCTAGTGATGAATATAACTTATAAGTCTCGTTCATATTGTAATTTATGTGAAGGGTGGCTATGGTCCTTGCCCATCCGAAAAAATATCAAATTTATGACTCTTGATTTTTCTAAATAAAATATTTTAAATTAAATAAAAATTATTAATAATTAATATTAGTTAGTTTTTATCTTAGTTAGTCTTTAGTTAGTAATCTTACTAACTTATTAATTGACTAGCTAACTTTCGAACCAACCAACTAACTTTTATTGTGCGGAGATATTACAGGATTCATCTATGAGATTGAGCACATGGAATGGGTGTCACCCATTGTGATCATCTTTAAGAAGAATGGAAAATTTTGAGTGTGTGCAAACTACAATAAATTCAATGCCACGATTAAGAGAGATAATTATCTATTGCCTACATGGAGCACATGCTTGAGAGAGTAGAATGAAAAGAGGCCTACAGTTTCCTGGACAGCTTCTCAAGTCACAACAAAGTTCAAGTACACCCCAATGATAGGCATAAGATAGCATTCACCATAAGCAGTGGGATGTGTTTGTATACATAGTCATGTCATTTGGGTTGATGAATGCACCTGCTACCTTCTAGCATTTAATGTACACCATCTTCAAATACATGCTTAGGTGG